>NW_007186294.1:0-1016 GCF_000164805.1 Carlito syrichta
ATCCAATGTAATAGTATAAGAAAATGACTGACAGTAGTGGGAAACTATGGGGGGGGGAGGTGGGATTAATGGTAGCAAATATCTGTCTGGGGACAGGAAAACACATCTTATCAACAGGGAGCCTGAACGAAACGTAATTGTACACCTAACCCTTAACTGTACCCCACAATACCATAATAAAAAATATTGATAAAAAAAGTACAATAGATTCTGGCATGGATGTGGAGAAAAGGGAACACTTATATACTGCTAGTAGAAGTGTAAATTAGTACAACCTCTATGGAAAGAGGTATGGAGATTACTCAATGAACTAAAAGTAGACCTACTATTTGATTCAGAAATCCCACTACTAGGTATCTACCCTAAGGAATTGAGCCTGTTATATTAAAAAGACACCTGCACTGGCATATTCATTGCATAAAATTCACAATTGCAAATATGTGGAATCAACCTAAATGCCCATCAACCAATCAGTGAGTAATGCAAATGTGATACACACACACACACACACACACACACACACACACACACACACACACAACCATGGAATACTATGCAGCCATGAATAAGAATAAAATCATGTTCTTTGCAACAACATGAATGGAGCCAGAGATCATCATCCTAAATGAACTGACCCAGAAACCTAAAACCAAACACCACATGTTCTCAGTTCTATGTGGGAGCTAAACTTTCACAAAGATGGAAATAATAGACACCAGTAAGGGAAGAGGAGGGAAGAGTAGGGTTCAAAAACTGCCCATAGGGCACAAAGTTCACATCTGGAGAATGGGCCACCTGAAACCCAACTCCCACCACTACACAGTATATCTCTGTAGAGAGCATGCATGTGATCCCCTGAATCTAATTTTTTTAAAAGGGAGTAGCAATTTGCTTATATATTTGGATAGCCTGGTTGGTCCTACAACAATTTACCACAACTGTATCTGTAGAAGAATATCATATTAAGTAAAATAATGTTGACCTGAAACTCTAGATTTTAGGTGTATCTTTTTAAG
>NW_007186295.1:0-481 GCF_000164805.1 Carlito syrichta
TGACACACACACACACACACACACACACACACACACACACACACACACACACACACAGGCGTACACTCCTCTTGTGATCCCAGAGTATTGCAGAAAAATTAATATTTTCCTTAGGGGAACGGGGGGAAAAAGAAATGGAAAAACACAAAGAAGTTGTGTGCATGGGACCATAGATCAGTCCTTTCTAGGATTTGAAACTTGGAGATATGGACTTTGGGGAGATCAGAGAAACTCACACCCTGAACTTTGTCTAGAATGGGCTCATCCTAGTGCCCACATGTCCCTGGCAAGCTAAATGCAAATTCTACCAACCTCATCCTATGCCAGAAAGAATCTCCACAAATTATTTTTTAACTAATATTTGTTGTTGTTTTAGAGACAGGGTCTTGCTATGTTGCCCAGGATTGAGCGCAATGGCATGCTCATAGCTCACAGCAGCCTCAAACTCCTGGGCTCAAGCAATCCTCCCACCTCAACCTCG
>NW_007186296.1:0-339 GCF_000164805.1 Carlito syrichta
TAGGCAGCTCACTAATGGGCTAGCCAGATGAACTTAGTTACCTAACTACTTAACTAACCAATTGTTAGCCAGCTGACTTAACTACCTGACTTAAACTAGCCAGGTGACTAGCCAGCTGATGTAACTAGCAAGCTACCTAGTTAGCCAGTTGGTGAGCCACTTGAAATAACTAGCTGACTTAACCAGCTAGCCAGCTGACTAGCCAGCTGACTCAACTAGCTGACATAACTAGATAGCCAGCTGACTAGCCAGCTGACTTAACTAGCAGACATCACTACCTAGACCGGGGGCTAACCAGCTGACTTAAATAGCTAGATACCTACGTATCTCGCTGGCTTG
>NW_007186297.1:0-1461 GCF_000164805.1 Carlito syrichta
TGTCTTAGAACAACACCCATTCATTATTTTGCTCTTCTGGAGGTCTAAAGTTGGGTGTTACAGGGCTACAGTTCAGGTATTCATGGAGTTCATTCATTTGGAAGGCTCTAGGGGAGAATCAGGGTCCTGACCTTCCAGCTTTCAGAGGCCACCTACATTCTTCAGTGAGTTGTCCCTCCCTCCATCTTCAAAGGCAACGGCGTAGAGCCTGCAAATCCTTCTCTGCGTCGAGCATCCCCTCCAGTTTCCTCTGGCTTTGGCCCTCTCGCTCCCTCGCGTAAAGACCCTCGTGATTTTTGGAGACTGCTTAGGTCATTGAGGATAGAGCCTCAGCTCAAGATCCTCAGAGTAATCCCATATGCAAAGTCGCTTTTGCCACGCAAGTTACCATATTTACAGGTTCTAGAGATCAGCAAGTAGACGTGTTTGGGGGGGGCCATCCTTCTGTCTACCAGAGGGGCCTACGGGGATAAGACTTAATTCTCGTTAACTTGTATAAAAGTACTCTTGTCTTTCTTGTGTCTGAACCCTATGGGTGAAAGATCTTCCACAGTACAGCACAGATCTCATCTTGCACAGCGGCAGATAATTGGAAGAAAGGGTGAAGAGATAGCTACTGAAATGGGAGCCACTGACTTTATGGCAATGAAAGAAAAACAACCCGGTATCCGGGGAGGGAGTGCCTGGGCCCCAGAGTGCATGGCAAATAGGATGAGCATGAGCAATCTCTGCCTTTTAGAACTTCCTCTGGATGCTTCCCACTGAAGGCAAATGCCATGGTGCTGCTCTCCCAAACTCTGGCAAGCGTTGCCTCGACTAAGTTAAGTGACTGCTGGGCCTGCCTTCTCTTGCCAAACAGTTCTGACAATAATTTGAGCTGTGTTCATCTTTCTGAGAAGTCTATCAGAAAAAGCAGGGCTGGCTCATTTCATGCATCTCTCACACAAAACTCCTGTCACCACCTCCAGATGTCTACCCCACCCCCACCCCCACTGCTGCCACTCAGGCTTTCCTTGGGGTAGAGGGCTGTCACCTTCGCGGACTTCATAGATTGGACTGAAAGCTCCTAAACAATGACTAGATGTAATTAATCAAACTGAAGTGAGATTTCAAGGCCCAGCAGGCATCCAGAAAACCCTCTTGGAGGTACTGTCAACCTGTGTCCCTGTCTGAGATAGATCCTGCTTATGCGTGGATCACACCACCTCCTTTACACAGGCAGCCTGTGTGCTCTTGGGGCTGAACCTCTCCTGTGGAAACAAGGCAGCACGAACTTGCCTGTCTCCTGAGAATACTTGCACTTTAGCTATGGCAATAAGAGACTTTCACATGTTTAAGGTAACACTATTTCAGCCTTGGAAGGCATTCGGCCCGGCCTCAACACTCCGGCCAAGAATATTATGGATGATAGAATTGGCTCCAACTTTTTTCAGGGCAAAATAGAGTCTGTGCAATCATGAC
>NW_007186298.1:0-1175 GCF_000164805.1 Carlito syrichta
AAATGTCCAATAGCATATTTTTAAAATAGCCAACCTCACTAATAATCAAAGAAACTCAAATTCAAACAAGACCCTCGGGGATGAAGTGGTGGGGTCAGTAATAGCAGAACAGAGACAGATGAAGACGGAGGACACAGGGGGCCCAGGGGTGGAGCCAGCACTGAGGAGCGCTGGGGAAAGGGAGAGGCATGGCCTTTCTCGAAAGAAATCGGCAGCATGGTCTTAAAATGCAGACACAGTAGGACCCATAAATCACATTGCTAGGAATTTGTTTCAGAGAAACAACTGGACGTGTTGTGTGTGTGCAAAATGTACAACACCACATGGGTCTCAACCTTTGTCACAATAGTGGAAATGAAAAAAGCACAAATGTCCAATAGTAGATTGGTTAAATAAATAATGATATGATATGACAATGCAAGAAAATATTGCCAAGTATGATAAATATGAAGTGTTTTCATGTGGAAAAATGTTCATGATATATTCAGGGAAAAAATAGTTAAGAAACTCTGTATTTCATTGACTATAACACACTATCAATTAGAAGATGCACAATTACATCATGTAAGAAAAAAAAGGTTTGTATAAATAAAAGGAAGCTATAAGAGAAACAAATTAGTTAAGATGTTCCTGAGCCCTTCCCCCTACACCTGAGTCGTGGCGGCGGTGAAGGTGGCTCCTGAGCTCGGTCAGGGCTAGGCTCGGCTCCGCCTGGGTTCTCGTGGCCCAGCCAGTTGCGCGCGGGTTTCGGCTCTCCCGGGGGCTTAAACCTGTCCCCGACTCGCCGAGCAGGTTGGAGTGCAGTAGCATTCTCATGACTTCTGCAGAGTTGACCTGTTGGCCTCAGACAATCTTTCCACCTCAGTCTTCTAAGTAGCTGGACCGACAGCCATCTGACCCCTGGTATTTTGATATGACAGTGGAGTTGATCAGTGCACACCACACCAGTCACAGCAGAGGCCCAGGTGCTGCCAGAGAGCCACAGTTCCTCAAGGTCTCATCTAAGTTTATACATGATATAGGGGGCACGCTCCCCAGACGTGGCGCCTCTGGGCTGACGCGCCGCAGCCTCCAGCCCCTGACGGCAAGGCGCCTGCAGCCCCACGCCGCGCGCGCCCCTTCCCGGCCCGGAGTCCTCTCCTTGCGCGGCCCCGCCGGGCTGTCCCGTCGCGCCC
>NW_007186299.1:0-3228 GCF_000164805.1 Carlito syrichta
AAAAAATTAAAAATCTAATTCATTGGACAAAAATAGGAAAGGGAAAGAAGAAAGAAAAGGAGGGAGGGAAGGAGGAAGGGAGGGAGGGAAATCCATGCATGGGCGATGCCTCACCTGACCCTTCTAAATGGCAGCTGCTAACATCTGTGGCTTCAACTTCTAGAGGAGTCTCTTCACTGATTTCAATCTGTAATTGCCTAGAAGCTGGATCTTCTGCCATGCCTTCTGAGCTCAGGTCATCTTCTTCTTCAGACTGATCAAAAGAGGACAAGCTCCCCGTGGTCTCACTGTCTTTCCGGTCATCACTTTCAGAATCAGTATCGCTGTCACTCTCACTCGGGCTTGATCGATCACACGGCACGGCAGGTGCAGAAGCCATGGTCTATAAACACAAGCTATGAATCATCACTCCATTCAACAATAGATATCACTATAGTTTACTCCTTTCATAGGTAAAATGTGCTTGATTCCTCTTCTCTCTAAAACTCCCCAATCCCTATTTAACCAATGAGAATAATTTTTAAAATAATACTTTTCCCAAACATGTTTGCAATGAAGTCATTCAAAAAAGGAAGATGGAATTGCATGGCAGGGCACAGCATATTCCTGAAAATATATATACAAGTCATATTTTCACAGACAAAAATAATGTATATGTTTAAAGAAGGATCTGACCCAAGAAAACCAGAAAGTAGTGAGAGAAAAAAAAAAAAGCACATTTTTACCTTTGGAACCATCTCAAAGACAAATTTCCAGAACATCCAAATTTAAGTAACATCCACATTTTGAATGTTACTTAAATTGTATTCTTATCTTTCAAAGTTGAGTACACAATCGATCAGTTTACATTGAGTTAGCATCCAATTAAAGGTAAAGATCTGCTGGATTTGTGCCCAATGAATTTCATAATTTCCTCAACTGAGATTTTGAAAGAAGTATTATTTCACTTGTATCAACATGTGTACTCTTGTCTTACTCATTTTTTAATAGTAAAATATTGAAGTAGTGGTGCCAACAGTTAAGACGGTGTCCTGTAGACTGGCAGAGCACATAACTTTATTACATATCAAAATAACATGATTCTTTAGTGTATGGAGCAGAGGGTCAAAGGTGGATCCTCAGAAGTCAAACTTATGATGGGCCTCTGCACACTTAAGGCAAACAGATGCAACCGCCGGTGCTATAGACACGTTGACACAGCATAGCTACATGCAGATGTAATAATCTCTGTGAATAAACTCCAATCAACAGTCATTTCATGTCACTAAGATATTGTATGTCACGATCTCTTAAGAAATCACATGTAAGATGACCAAATACATGAAAAGAAACTATACAGATATCAGACAAATGAATGTTTTATTTTTGTAAAAAGATCATCTGAGAGTAAAATGCTAAAAATGTTAAAATATGTACCTTTTATCTATTTTGTACTGCTTTATGAACTGCTCACTCTGATTGTGTCAGAATATCCTCACATGCCATTACACAACTTTTTTGCTTCAGCTATCTGCAGGGCCCTTGGCACTTGTGTTCCAGCCATCACTGTGGCAAACACCTGAGTATGGGCATCAATCAACTTTAGGAGTGCGAAATCCGATAGCATCCTATCTCTTGTTCACATCACGTCTCTTGCTCCTTGATTGGGGATTTCTCTGCCAGCGAGGCATGAAACACTACAGGCATGTGCACGCAACCCAAAAAGTGTGTTGCTTACGTGGCAAACATTTGACCAGCGGGAATAGCAGTTAGATCATAAATTCTTTCCCCACTCCTCCCTAGATGGATTATCCTGAAATACAGAATTTTAAATGGCCTCTTGAAGATTGATCCAAGGAACTGAATTATTAGTTATGCTTGATGCCGACAGTGAACAACTCAGTAACACTTTAATAATGGCTCTCCTTTCTCTGCTTCATTCCTCTTCACCTTTGATTTCCTGGGACTGCAGATCTTAATAAATTATTAGCACCTATTTTTTGTTCTAGATTCTGCTTTCTTGGAAACTTGAACTAAAAGAGTTGATATCAGAAGTGGTCACTGACAATATATCAAGACAAAATTCTGTTACTGGATCATTCCCTGGTGTGACATCAGCGATTCCATTGCTGCTGCTAAGGCCATGCCAGTTGATAACTTTGGCACATAGCAGGATTTAAGATGACTAACACTTTCTCTGTGCTTAATTCTAATGAAGTACAGGTGGAAGGTAAGACTGAGCACCTTGTTAGCTGCAGCACTTGAAGTGTGGGAGCAATGATCACTGTAAGTTAGAGTGAGGCATCTTCTATGAATAACATTGGACATTTTCATAAAGAAAATAGTAGATTGAGGGCAGCCACTAGCTAACTTAGCACTTGTTGTAAGAACACTCACTGTACAACCTTGACAGATCTCCATATCAAAGACCCTGATAGGAAAAAAATCCTAGGGTAAAATGTTTGAGGCAACAATTAATTGTGAGGCTCTTGAACTCCCAAATCCCCTAAATCCCTTAGGCTAGCCAATTGGCCCCCACCTACTTGTTAAACGATAACATACTCCACTTGCTTGGAAACCATGAAAAACTTCACCTGAAGTAGGTGTGCTGGAAACACACCTATTCCTGCCTCCATGGACTTCAGGCAGTCGGCTGGGGTTGATATTAAACTCAGCCCATGTGGAAAAGTCGATCTCTGCCCTCAGAGGAAACAGCTTGTGTGCCAGAGGAACGAGGACCCAGCCACGTGTATGTACCATCAGGACTTGGAAAATGTGTGTGCAAGTAGACTTTGATGGTGCTAAACTGAGGATGTGGGGAGCAAATATAAGACTGAAGGGTAAAATCGATTAAGCAAAAGCTTAGCCAAATGGGTGTCCATTCAATTCTACTTGCTTTGTCAGCTGAAACAGATCAGTGTAGACTCTGGTACTTGGAACATGAAGCAATTAAACCTAAAGCACTAACTCAGCTGGTAAGAGAGGGTGTGGCCATTGAACTAGAGGGTGTGGGCAAAGCACTTAATGGGGCTATTGAGTTAGAAAATTTATTTGTTTTTCATTTCCGTCAATAAGGAAGACCAAAAGCAATTCACATTTACCTAGGCAAAACACCATTCTGTCACATGTCTCTGTTAAATTTCCTGTTCTGTATCACAATACAGTCTGATCAACATGACAGTAAAAAGAATTTAATACCGGCTTTATGTACGGATGATATCATATGCACTTTTTTTTTTTTTTTTTTTT
>NW_007186300.1:0-835 GCF_000164805.1 Carlito syrichta
CCATGCCCTATACCCTCATAAGACATTCCACATCACCCTCCAATGCTGCCTCCTCCCCCAAATGCATGGGACGCTGCCCATCCAGTGTAGGCTGTTCCGCCTGTTTCCCTCTGTCCTGCCTTGGCTGAAGAGCGCAGACACGGTGGCCTTTGTAACTTGTTGTGCACGAGTCCATGCGACAACTCAAACCCTCTGTGTACTTACACTCACACACTCGCACACAAACTCAAACTACTCTCCTCTGCTGGACTCTCTGAACCCTGCTCGGGCAAGGGTGGGTGGGTTCCAGGGCCTTGTTGAAAGGGCACTGAACCAGTCTTTTCTGATGCACATCTAATATTGGACATGCAACTTTACACAACATTGGGACACCTGCATAACCTAAAACAATGCAAGACCAAAGAGCCATGTCCATAGACAAATGCAATGCAATACCCTCACACTAATTATTTTGAAATAAGGTGGAATCATTCTGTGTAATAAAACATTATGCATGTGCAAATAGCTGAACAGCAGATTCTTACTTTTTTTAAAAAAATATTTAACAGGTTTGGAATTCTTGAAAGTTAGACTGCTGTCCTTATTAACATACTACGCCCCAAAAAAGGTGTTAAGACTTAAAAGTTTACTGTAATGTTGCCAACTTCTTACAACTCTGGTGATTATTTAGGTCAATAGAGTTCTTGTTAAGCAACGAAAGAAATGACACAATAACCCACACTTCATATTTATTGGACTTGAGTATCTGAAAGCAAAAATGTCACTCCTGCTGGACTAAGTTACTTCCTGATATATAGTAATATGTAAATATATAAATAGTACTCTGTGTTTTTAC
>NW_007186301.1:0-764 GCF_000164805.1 Carlito syrichta
GAAATGACACAATAACCCACACTCATATTTATTGGACTTGAGTATCTGAAAGCAAAAATGTCACTCCTGCTGGACTAAGTTACTTCCTGAATATAATAGTAATATGTAAATATATAAAATAGTACTCTGTGTTTTTACATACACATTATAACATTTGATCCTCAAAACAACAGTTAAAAGTGTATCTTCCATCAACTGCAGAAATGAGAAACTGAAGGTCAAAATCATGACAATGTGTTCAAGGTATATTGCTAAATCTGTTTAAAGAACTCCACTGGTGTATAGACCCCAATCTCATGTTGTTGATATTTTGCCACTCTGCCTGCTTAAAATAAATATTCCTGTCTGAGAAATAAACACATACATCTAATGAAAAGACAAAATGATATGCACAACATAATTACTTGCTATTTCGTTTACTATTTTATATCAACTGACACATTATAACAGGTACACTTTGGCACAATTACCAGGGGAAAAATAACTCAAACTAAACTGAAAAATTACCATAACTATGATTTCAATATGTGTGTGAAAGTAGAGACAGCTGGGCTACCATTTATTCTTTTGGGTTGATGACACCTTCTGTGTATTTTCCCATCAAACAGGAAAATTAATCTATTGACAAAATGAGGGTGCCTTAGAAATTTAAAATTATATCTATAAAGACATACCCTGATTAGATAAAAAAACTGACATCACATGAAACTTAGTACTTTAAGGAAAGTTGGTATATACTGATGGACTACAGTGAACTATATTTA
>NW_007186302.1:0-711 GCF_000164805.1 Carlito syrichta
CCTCATGGCAATCACCTGGGATGACAAAATGTCTCCCACTAACCCTGTGGCAGGAAGGGGCGTTGGTAGCAGTGAAAGGTATTTCCTTTTGAAAGGCAAGCTGCAACTTTAAAGAATCTCCTTCTCTGTGGATTTCTAGGAAGTTGGAAACACCAGAAGCCTGCCACATCCCACTCCCCTTTAACTGACTCAGTGAAAACTCTCTAGTGGCGGGCACATTGGCTCATGCCTCTAATGACAGCACTTTGGGAGGCCAAGGCAGGAGGACTGACTGATCCCAGGAGTTCGAGACCAGCCTGTACAACATAGTGAGACACCCCTCTCTAAAAAAATTTGAATAATTAGCTAAGTATGGTGGTGCACACCTGTAGTTCCCACTACATGGGAGGCTGAGGCACAAGGATCACCTAAGCCCAGGAGATCAAGACTGCGGTGAGTTGTGAGCCACTGCACTCCAGCCTGGGCAACAGAGTGAGACTCTGTCTCAAAAAAGAAATGCTCCAGTGTATATGCAGATAAGAAAGGAAATCTGTCAAAAAGTCAAAAACTGCATTATCAAGATCTTGAAACTATTTTTGACCCTGTCAGCACCTTCCCAGTGTGATCACACATCCAGTGAGTTGCCAGGTTGGCTATAGGATGAAGAGGCCAGCACCACAGGGTGTGAAGTCTGCACTTTCTGAAGACACCCATCCACTGCCGAAGTTGACA
>NW_007186303.1:0-737 GCF_000164805.1 Carlito syrichta
AAGTGGGGATCATGTCATTAGGAGACAACTCTCAGGAGCATGTGGGTAGGGACTGTGCCATTAGGAGACAACTCTCAGGAGCTTGTGGGTAGAGATTGTGTCATTCAGGAGACAACTCTCAGGAGTGTATGGGTAGGGACCTAGAACGTTTCTACAGAGACATGTGTGCAGGGAGGCCTGATCTAGGTGTGAGATGTTTGAGATATCCAAGTGGATATATCAAGAGGCAGTATGGTTATAAACTAAGATTAGATTTTAGAAGAAACTTCTATTCTACAGCTCACCAAAGCAAAATATTTTGTAGATCCTTTTGATCTTGACAAAGTCCAAAAAAGCATGAATTTTCCCTCTGCCTAGAAGCTTAACTGTGGGGCACGTGTCTAGGCAGGGACAGGTGAGAGCCCTAGGTGGAGCTCTCTGCCATGGGAATATGGCTGCACCCCAGCCTAGCCCAGCAGCATCTATACAGTCATGAATGAGCTAATCCCAGAACTGTCCTGTAGCTGTTGGTAACAGTCTGCAATCTGGGAGGCTGGTTTTATAATTCTGCCCAAATGTCATAACCTTGTATCAGACTTCTGAGAAGAACTGGAGGCTTGCAGAGAGATAGTAGAAGTTCATTGAAAGAAGATAACTCCCCCATGGCAAAATGGCTGAGAATAACCCAGGCCTCCCATTCTGCTCCCCTTGTTCTGCTTTAGTGCTGTGGAGGCTGGTTTGAATCTGGTGCTTACCAG
>NW_007186304.1:0-793 GCF_000164805.1 Carlito syrichta
AAGTAATTGGACTAACACGCAGAAGCCTTGTTGGGTCTGATTTAAGACCTGCCCATGGAAGCAAGGGGTTAAGCCTGTTGAACATGCTCACCAGCTATTTTTAGGGGGCAGGTGGTAATCTAGGCTAGATACAGGCAGCGTAATGTTGCGTAGGGACTGAAACGCTGGTGCGGGGCGGCCTATGCATAATCCTTGGCCTGTTACCGACTGGAGAGTAAGTCCCTGGGTTGCTGGCTGCCATCTACAAGAATTGGGACTATGCTCGGTTGTATAGTTTCTCATTACTGCAATTCCTTTGTAATAGGGAGGCTGGATGTTATAGCATAACCAACATGACTGGGTGAGCTCTGGCCGGGTTGCATTAAGTAACAGGTAAGCTTGATTAGCAAGTGCCAGAGAGGATGTTGATCGGGACCCGATGGGCGTAGGGGAGGGTTAGGAATAACTGTAGTGACCCTGGTAGAGTAAGAGACCCTAGTGGGGTCTGAGGTGACTGCAGTGGTATCAGAACTGGTATAAGTCGCAGTCGAGAGTATTGGTGTAGTGGTTGTGGGCTTAGGTTTAACTTTTGGTTTAAGTTTAGGTGCTATAACAGGGTTGGGTCCCATATCAAGGGTTTTGGTTTTCTGACTGGGGGCCTGGATGGATAGTCTAATCATAAAGAAGTTACCTGAATTCTTCCATCCTGAGTGTATTGGGTCATATAACCGGATTCCCCATGTTTTTCCTATATCCCAACCTTGAGCTTTCTTCCCTTTCTCAGTGAAGCTTATAGTTACGGGATTGCAGATTG
>NW_007186305.1:0-452 GCF_000164805.1 Carlito syrichta
GAAATTGCAATTGGACTTTATATATCCCTTTACATGTTATATAATTTTTGTGTGTAATTTGCAATGAATGAGTAACATGTAAATTGTAACTGTTTCATTCCTTGCATATATCGAATAATGTATATATTATATATTTATGTAGTTATCTACATTTAAATGTAAATTATTGTAATATTATAATTTGTCTCACATATCAACAAATAAGCAACTTTCTATGCCTACACTCATTTATTTTCTTTCTTTTTTTCTTTTAAAGATGTTGGGTACAATTCAGGATTAAGTATGCAAATATTTATTATGCAGGTACCCTTGTTGATGAGGTGTGCTCCTCCCTCCTCTAGCAGTTTCGCTCAACTGCCAACCCCACCCCCCGTCCCGTGACAGTTTCCCATTACTGCCAATCCCTTTCTTGTAGTATTATGATAATTGTTCAAGGTCCACTTATGAGTGAG
>NW_007186306.1:0-848 GCF_000164805.1 Carlito syrichta
TTGATACAAGTGATGATGTCCTCTTTCTCATAACACTTTCTTTGCTTGGTTTCTGGAACGTTTCTCTTTCTTGGTTCTCCTTCATGGACTCCCCTTAGTCTTCTTCTTCTGCTGGTCCCTCTTTACCTTCTTTAACCTTGAAGTTCTTCAGTCTCTGATGTCTTCTTTACACTGTACTAATTCACACCCACGTGACCTCATCCAGTCCATCTATCTTGGATGTATAACTGGCATTTCAGACTTGACATGTCCAAAGCTAAACTCATGGTTTCTCCTCCAAATCTATTTCTCCTTCTTTCTTCCCCAGCTCAGTAAATAATAATCCCATTCTTCCATTTGCTTCTGGGACAATAGTTACAATCTGCCAGCAAATCATAATGACTTTGCCTTTGAAATATATCCAGAATCTCACCTTCTCACTACTACTGATTTATTCCAAGATAATATCACTTCTTGCCTGAATTATTGCAATAGCTTACTAACTGGTCTATTCCAAGCCTCCACCAACGCCCCTTCTCTCGAGTCTATTTGTCACACAATAGTGGAAATTACTTATTTTATTTTATTTTATTTTTATTTTGAGTTGGAGTCTCACTCAGTTGCCTAGGCTGGAGTACAGTGGCATGCTCACAGCCACTGCAGCCTCCACCTGCTGGGCCCAGGTTATCCTTCCACCTCAACCTTCCAAGTAGCTGGAACAACAGGTGCGCACCACCATGCCCAGCTAATGTTTTGATTTATTGTAGAGACAAGGTCTCACCAAGTTGCCCAGGTTGGTCTTGAACCCCTGATCTCAGAAAATCCTCTTGCCTCCACCTCCCGAAGTGCTGGGATGACAGGTGCTGGAA
>NW_007186307.1:0-1260 GCF_000164805.1 Carlito syrichta
AATAATAATCCCATTCTTCCATTTGCTTCTGGGACAATAGTTACAATCTGCCAGCAAATCATAATGACTTTGCCTTTGAAATATATCCAGAATCTCACCTTCTCACTACTACTGATTTATTCCAAGATAATATCACTTCTTGCCTGAATTATTGCAATAGCTTACTAACTGGTCTATTCCAAGCCTCCACCAACGCCCCTTCTCTCGAGTCTATTTGTCACACAATAGTGGAAATTACTTATTTTATTTTATTTTATTTTTATTTTGAGTTGGAGTCTCACTCAGTTGCCTAGGCTGGAGTACAGTGGCATGCTCACAGCCACTGCAGCCTCCACCTGCTGGGCCCAGGTTATCCTTCCACCTCAACCTTCCAAGTAGCTGGAACAACAGGTACGCACCACCATGCCCAGCTAATGTTTTGATTTATTGTAGAGACAAGGTCTCACCAAGTTGCCCAGGTTGGTCTTGAACCCCTGATCTCAGAGAATCCTCTTGCCTCCACCTCCCGAAGTGCTGGGATGACAGGTGCTGAACCACTGAGGCCAGCACGAAATAACTCTTTTAAAACTCAAGACAGATAATGTCATTCCAATGTTCAAGATTCCCCAGTTGCTTACTTATTCAGAGTAACATTCAAAATCCTTGCTTTTAAGGTGCCATGTGATCAGGCCCCTGTCAGTATCAAGCCCCTCTATCACTCTACTCCTTTTCATTCCACTCTAGCCACTGGCCTGTCTATTGTTTCCTGAACATGCTTAGCATATCCCTACCTCAAGGCCTTTGCACATATCTGCCTGCTAACTACATAGTGTGATATTTGCATCATTTTAGCCCTTTCTTCTTTTAGGTCTCTGCTCAGATGGCACTTTAGTAAAAGGAACTTCTTTGAATAAATAAAATGCTCCCCGCCTTCACACTCCATCCCTCTGGGCCTATTTTATTTTTCTCTATGTCACTTATAATCACCTGGCATATGTTTGCTTACATCTTTCCATCTGTCTGTCCTACTCCAGTGTAAGCTGTATGAGGACAAGGGCCTAACTTTATTTATAGTTGAATCTCAATGCCTGGCACATAATTGGTGCTTAATAAATATTTGTGAATAAATGAAAGGATTAATTAATACATGAGTGCTGTTAATGAAAGTTACAGGATGCTATGAATAAAAGATAGCCTCAGGGGAAAGCTGGTAGAAGGGCTTCCTTGAGGAAGGGACAAGTATGTTGAGACATGAAGGGGGTGAGGAATGGTAGGATCACC
>NW_007186308.1:0-1001 GCF_000164805.1 Carlito syrichta
TCATCAGAAGGGAGCGGGCCTTGCAGTGGTCCTGAAAGTGGTATGAAGGCTGGGCATGGTGGCTTACACCTGTCATCCTGGCTCTCTGGTAGGCTGAGGCAGAGCCCCTTGGTTCGAGACCAGCCCAGGCACCTTGGTGAGACCTCATCTTTACAAGAGGATAAAAATATAAATAATTGATAAAAATATAAATAATTAAATAATTGATAAAAATTATCAATTTTTATCAACAGGCACAGGCCTGTTGTTCAGACCACTCAGAAGGTCATAGTGGGAGTATCCTGAGCCCAGTCAGTGGAGGCTGCAGTGACCGAGAGTGGGCCCCAGTGCTACGGCCTCTGATACAGAGTGGGACTCCAACTCAGAATAATAATACCAACCACAACCACCATCACTACCACAGGCCGGACTCAGGGGCTCAGCCTGGCATCCTGGCCCTTCAGAGTCCCAGGTGAGTGGAGAGCAGGAGGCTGCTGGTTTGACACCAGCCTGGGACATAGGGAGAGATCTTGTATTGGCCATCAAAAATAAACCCAAAGATTATTCAGGCATGGTGGCGTAGGCCTTTGTTTCCAGCCACTCTGGGAATCAAGGTGGTATAATCACCTGAGCCTGGCAGGTGGAGTCCATGGTGGCTGTGAGGGTGCCCCTGTGCTTCAGTCTTACAAAGTGGGAATCCAACTCCAAATAATAATATTCACCACCACCACCACCACCACCCCTGCCACCCAGCACGAGAAGTGACCCTCAAGGAAGGGAGAGGAAAATGCACTGACTGGCCTGTCATTCGCAGGAGATTTCAAAGGTGGCCACGTCCATCCCATAACTTCGGTCAAGCAACCCAGAAGAGTTGCCTCCACCCTCCACATTTGTGCCACATAGGAAAGACCTGTGTGAGCTCACAGAAGAGACGGCCTCAAGCTGTGGGTTCATCACGCACGGAGCTGTCAAAGTGGCCCGGCAACACTGCGGCCAGCCCAGGTTCTTGTCGTCCTGTTTTC
>NW_007186309.1:0-551 GCF_000164805.1 Carlito syrichta
CTCTCGCCTTGGCCTCCCAAAGTGCTGGGATTATAGGCGTGAAACCACCGCGCCCGGCTAGACCTGTTTTAAATGTAACTCCAGATGTGGCTTGTGGTGGAATTGCACAGTAACTTTTTCCTAAATAATTCATTCCAGTCTATTACACTGATGAAAACCTTATTGTGTCTAATATCACTTTTAAAAAAATGTACCTATGCCCTTATTAGGTAAAAGAACCAGATGGGGAGAGAGCTAGAAGGAAAGTAATAAAAGATGCAACATCCCAAAAAGAAACTTTTAAAATCCCTTCAGATAAAGCCAACAGCCCATGCGCACCCTTTCATCATCAGGAGGGATGATATGGCAACATTTTTATAAATGACCTTGGAGGCCAGGTGTGGTGGTTCAAGCCGCTGATCCCAGCACTTTGGGAGGCTGAGGTGAGAGGACTGCCTGAGCCTGAGGGTTCGAGACCAGCCTGGACAACTTGGCAAGACCTTATCTCTACAATAAATCAAAAATTAGCTGGGTGCGGTAGCACACGCCTGTAGTTTGACTACTTGGAAGGC
>NW_007186310.1:0-2681 GCF_000164805.1 Carlito syrichta
GATGAGGGCAAACTCACAGATTCTTCTAAGACAAACAACACTATCCGTGTTTTCTTGCTGAACAAGCAAAGAACAGTGGTTAATGTGAGAAATGGAATGAGCTTGCATGACTGCCTTATGAAAGCGCTCAAGGTGAGAGACTTACAACCAGAGTGCTGTGCGGTGTTCAGACTTCCTTACGAACACAAAGATAAAAATGCACTTTTAGATTGGAATACCGATGCTGCTTCTTTGATTGGAGAAGAACTTCAAGTAGATTTCCTGGATCATATTCCCCTCACAACACACAATTTTGCTCAAAAGACATTTCTGAAGCTTGTCTTGTATGACATACGTCAGAAATTCCTGCTCAACGTATTTCAATGTCAGACTTGTGGCCACAAATTTCATGAGTACTGTAGCACCAAAGTACCTACTATGTGGGTGAACTGGAGTAATATCAGACAACTCTTATTGTTTCCCAAATCCACTATTGGTGATAGTGGGGTCCCAGCACTACCTTCTTTGACAATGAGTCATATGCGAGAGTCTGTTTCCAGGATACCTGTTAGTTCCCAGCACAGATATTCTACACCTCACGCCTTCACATTCAACACCTCCAGCCCCTCCTCTGAAGGTTCCCTTTCCCAGAGGCAGAGGTCTATGTCCACACCTAATGTCCACAGTCACCCTACCTCTGGACAGCAGGATGATTGAGGGTGCAATTGGAAGTCACAGAGAATCAGCCTCAACTTCAGCGCTGTCCAGCAGCCCCAACCATCTGAGCTCAACGGTTTGGTCACAGTCCAAAACCCCTGTGCCAGCACAAAGAGAGTGGGCACCAGGATCCAGGACCCAGGAGAAAAAGAAAACTAGATCTCGTGGACAAAGAGATTCAAACTATTACTGGAAAATAGAAGCTAGTGAATTGATGCTCTCCACTCAGATTGGGTCAGGCTTCTTTGGAACTGTTTATAAGGGAAAGTGGGATGGAGATGTTGCTGTGAAGATCCTAAAGTTTGTCGACCCAACCCCAGAGCAGTTCCAGGCCTTCAGGTATGAGGTGGTTATCCTGTGCAAAACAAGGCACATGAACATTCTACTCTTCATGGGGTACATGACAAAGGACAGCTTGGGGATTGTGACACAGTGGTGCAAGGGCAGCAGCCTCTACAAAGCACCTTTGGGAGGCTGAGGTGAGTGGATTTCCTGAGCCCGCGGGTTCGAGACCCACTTGGGCAACTTGGCGAGACCTCATCTCTACAATAAATCAAAAAATCGACCAGGCATGGTAGCGCATGCCTGTAATTCCGGCTACTTGGAAGGCTGAGGTGGAAGGATCGCCGGAGCCCAGCGGGTTGAGGCTGTGGTGGCCGGGAGCGGCCACTGCACTCCAGTCTGGGAGACAGAGTGAGACTGCAACTCAAAAAAACAAACAAACAAAAAAGAAATAAGTATAATTTTTCAGGAGTGACAAGTCGACATGGGAGAATGTGTTGGTACCGTTTCTGACACCATCTTCTAAGTGACCCATCTTCCATAAGAGGGAGCTTGGGGGAGGGAAAGGGAGGTCCTGTCTGGAATCCACCCCTAAGCACATGTTGAGATCTGTTGAATCTCTGTTCTTGGTTTTGCTAGCCAGTTCAAAGTTTTCCCCTGCCAGCACATAAATCCTCGAGGATTTTAGCTTGAGAACTTGGTGTGAGCCTGAGATCTTCATCAACAGAGGGACTCACTAGCAGTCTGGTCAATCATTTCCATAAGAGGCATGAGATTGTGGAGGAGAGCAGTGGATGGCAATTGGCAACGAATTGATGCTTACACGTGCTTGGCAGGTGGAAAGGGAGTGTGTTCATTAGATCTGAGGCCTGTGCCAAGCTGGCCATGGCCCCTGGGAGCTCCCTTCAGGGAATAGGGATGAGGATGGCAGGTTCTCTAGGGCACTTCCTGTTGTGGGCCATTGTCAAGGCTTACCCATACTCCTCCAGCTCCAAGATGACTCACTTCCCCACTAAGATGCCTCTTCACTGAGTGAGAGATGTCCATGCCCCTGAGAATATAATCTCTCGCTTCTGGCAAAGCCTAGCCCTGTAGGAAGCTGTGCAAGAGAAAAGGACCCTCTGGTAGACACTGGGGTCTGGGGTCTGGCTGGACACAGAAGCGATGCAATCACTGCTTTTGACAGACGTGTCTGAATGTCCATTTCCAGTTTCTCTTAGCAGGTCTTTTTTTGGTTCTGTTTCTTGTCACAAAAGCTCAAGTCTTAACAGTGGATGCATCTCTGTGGTGCCTGAGGGAGGGAACAAGACTTAATTAGCTGAGTTGTGTAAAGTAAATGAAGTTTGGGGACCATTTGTGAAATCATGTGTCATATGGTGCCAGCTTAAATGAGGCAGGTATTTAAGTTCCATGGAAATTGTTTTCTACCCTTAGAGTATGCCACTTCATTCACAGCCCCAGCTCCCAACATTTCTTTGCTTAAGACCAGCCACCGCCAGAGGCAGCATCTCATCAATGATGCTTGAAAAGTGCCACGATCTGGGGCAGGAAGGGGGACTTTGTGAGCACACAGAAAAGGTGGAGCACAGAGGACGGAAGTGGCCACTTCCTGCAGGACTTTTCAAGGTCATCCTTTACTGAAAAAGACCTGGCAGAGAGCAGCTCACGTGCCTTCCCTTGAAAAAATTCATGATGCTAAGTGC
>NW_007186311.1:0-719 GCF_000164805.1 Carlito syrichta
TCACCTCAGCCTCCCAAGGCCCGGGATTACAGTCTGAGCCACCGAGCCCGGATATATATTTATTTTTTAAAGGAAACTTCATACTTTTTTCCTTAATGACTGAGGAAATTCACATTTCCATCAACAGTGTACAAGAGGTTTTCTTTATTCACATTCTTGACAAAACTTGCTATCTTTTTTGTTTTGAGACAAGCCATAATACTGAATTGTAGTGATGTGTCATTGTTGGAGTCTTCATCTATTGAGTGTCCTTAGTATACTGTCCATGGCAAGAAAATTGGTTATAGCAAAACACACACACACACACACACACACACACACACACACACACACACACACACACAAATTTAAGAGTCATAGATTTCTAGAGAATATATGAAATATGCAATCCTCTGAAATATTGAGATTATTCATAACTTAAAGAAGGTCCTGCATGAGGTGCCCCATAAATGCTCACTTGGAGAGAGAATCTTTTATTTGTGGCCTAAGGGAGAATGTTTCATATATATATATACACACACACACAATTAAGACATATGCTAATAGACATATATTTTTAAATTTTCCATCTCGTTCATATTGCAGATTATCTTCATATATCTGGTAGGCTCTGGTTTTCCTTTTATGCTTAAGAGAGAAGGACTACGATGCTTTTTATTAGAATGTCTATGGCTTACGGTTGGACCTCTAAGCTTAGCTGCCTCTGCTTTGGGTGAATG
>NW_007186312.1:0-942 GCF_000164805.1 Carlito syrichta
AACTAGCTGACTTATTCAGCTAGCCAGCTCTCTATCCAGTTGACTAAATTAGCTGATTTAACTAGTTAGCCCACTGGCTAGCCAGCTGATTTATCTAGCTGACATAACTAGTTAGCCAGGTGGCTATCCAGCTGACTTAACTAGCTAGCTACCTACATAACCAGCTTTCTAGCCAGCTGACTTAACTAGATGACTTAACAAGCTAGACAGTTGGCTAGCAAGCTGACATACCTAACTAGCTACCTACATAGCCAAGTGTTTAGAAAGCTTATTAATTAGCAGACTTAACCAGCTAGCCAGCTGGCTACCAAGCTGATCTAACTAGCTGAATTAACTAGATAGCCATTTGGCTAGGCAACTGATTCAACTAGCTGACCTAATCAGCTGGCTAGCCAGCTGACTTTAGTAGCTAGTTACCTAACTAGTAGACTGGTTATCCAGCTGACTTAACTACCTGACTTAACCTGCTAGGCAGCTGGCCAGCAGGTTTACTCAACTAGCTGAGTTAACTAGATAACCAGTTGCCTAGCCAGGTTACTTAACTAGCTGACATCAGTAGCTAGCCAAGTGACTATCCAGATTTCTTAACTAGATAGCTACCTACCTAGCCAGTTGACTAGTCAGCTGACTTAACTAGCTGACATAAGTTAATCAGCTGACTAGCAAACTGACTTACCTAGCTGGCTACCTATGTAGCAAGGTGGCAAGCCTGCTGACTTAACTAGCTGACTTAAATAGATAACAGCTATCTTGGCAGCTGACTTAACAAGTTATCCAGCTGGCTATCCAGCTGACTTAATTAGCTAGGTACCTGTCTAGCAGGATGGGTACCCAACTGCCTTAACTAGCTGCCTTAAGATGATAGCAAGACTGGCTAGCCAGCTGATTTAACTAGCTAGCTGCATAGCTAGCCAGTTGGCTATCCACTTCACTTGACAAGCT
>NW_007186313.1:0-316 GCF_000164805.1 Carlito syrichta
TATTTCTTAGGGAGGAATGCTGCTTCTATGCCAATAAATCAGGGATAGTCAAGGACAGAATTAAACAATTACAAAAAAACCTCCAAAAACAGAGAGAAGATCTGACTGGAGGTCCATTCTCAGGGTGGTGGCAACCCCAGCTCCTAACGTGGCTTCTCCCTGTTCTGACTTCACTGATTGTTGTATTTATCCTCTTGTCGGTGGCCCCGTGTGTTTTTAGGTTTCTCCAACAGCGCCTGGCAGAGCTCTCTCAAATAATGGTCAACCAACTACTGTTACATTCATACTTGCCCCTTCCGTCCGAACCACCTCTGGC
>NW_007186314.1:0-694 GCF_000164805.1 Carlito syrichta
AGAGAGACAGAGAGAGACAGACACAGACAATGTGTCCTGAATTCACAGGGCCTTCTCCCTCCACTTTGTCATCCCCATGCCCTCATCCTGGACAACCGCTCTGTTTCTTCCTCCATTCCACTCTTATCTCAGTTCAGATGTCTGGTGTCTCCCAGGGAAGCCTGTGGAAATGTTCTGTCTCCCCTTGAAACCATTTACACGGGGCACTGGCTCTCTCTGTGCGTCTCGCCATGACTTTGGGTCCTACCGCCGCGCCACACCAACGGCCTTTCAGAAGGCTCTTTGCATGTGCTCCACGTTAAACGACATCCAAGTGCCGTCTCGTTACGAGAAGGAGGGAAAGCTGTGGACAGCAACAACAACGGGGAAAAGCAAGAACAAGAGGAGGGAGAAAGGAGCAAGGAGGCCCCTTCGCTTAAGGCCGTCACGCCCGGGTTGTGACCCGTTGCCACTTGCCCCACGGCGCCTCAAGGCAATCCGCGTGCTGGCCGGTGTCCGGCTGCACTGCCACGCGCTCGCGCACTCACAGGGCTGCGGGGAGTTCGTGTCCCCTGCAGCGCGAGGACAGGCACGCCGGTGACGCGGCGGGCGCGTCGCCACCAAACGGAATTGCGCCCGGCGCCTGCGGAGCGAGGGTGGGGGCGCGGCTCCGAGCACGGAAAACCACGGAGAGCTCCGAGGAAGTGGCAGCCGG
>NW_007186315.1:0-519 GCF_000164805.1 Carlito syrichta
AATGGAATAGAATGGAATGGAGAGGAATGAAATGGAATGGAGAGGAATGGAATTGAATGGCATGGAAAGGAATTGAATCGAATTGAAAGGAGAGGAATGAAATGGAAGGAATGGAATGAAATGGAATGGAATAGAATGGAAAGGAAAAGAGAGGAATGGAGAGAAATGGAAGGGAATGTAGACTGGAATGGAATAGAGAGGAACGAAATGGATAGGATTAGAAGGCAATGGAATAGAGAGGAATGGAATACAATGTAATGAAATGGAATAAAGAGAAATGGAATGGAATGGAATCGAGTGGAGTTCAATGGAATGCAAAGGAGTGAACTGGAATGGAATGCAGAGGAAAAGAATGGAATGGAGGGGAATGGATTGGAATGGAGAGAAAAGAAATGGAGTGTAAAGGAAGGGAATGGAATCAAATGGAATGGAATGGAATGGATTTGAGAGGACGTAAATGAAGTGGAATGGAATGGAGAGTTATGGAATGGAATGGAGAGGAATGGCGAGAAATGGAAT
>NW_007186316.1:0-700 GCF_000164805.1 Carlito syrichta
GAATGGAGAGTTATGGAATGGAATGGAGAGGAATGGCGAGAAATGGAATGGAGTGGAAAGGAATGGAATGGAATGAAATGGAAAGGAATGGAATGGAATTGAGAGGACTGGAATGAAGTGGAATGGAATGGAGTGTTATGGAATGGAATGGAGAGGAATGGAGTGGATTGGAATGCAGTGGAATGGAATGGAGTCTAATGGAATCAGGAGAGTGAATCCGAAAGGGAATGGAATGGAGAGGAAAGGAAAAGAATGGAATAGAGATGATTGAATGCAATGAAATGGAATGGAAAGGAATGGAATGGAGAGGAATGGTATGGAGTATAGTGGAACGGAATGGAATGGAATGGAGAGGTACAAAATGGAAAGAAATGGAATGAAATGGAGATGAAGGGAATGGAATGAAATGGTGTGGAATGGAATGGAATAGAGAGGAATGGAATGGAATAGAGAGATATGGAAAGGAAAGTAATGGAATGGAATGGAATGGAATGCAGAGGAATGGAATGGAATGAAATGCAATGGAATGAAATGGAGTGGAATGGAGAGGAATTGAATGCAATGGAATGGAGAGGAATGGAAGAGATTGGAAAAGAATGGAAAGGAATGAAAAGGAATAGAAACGAGAGCAATGGAATGGAGTGGATGGAAAGGAACGGAATAGATTGGAATGAAATGGTGAGTAGTGAAATGGAATGAA
>NW_007186317.1:0-332 GCF_000164805.1 Carlito syrichta
ATTGCAAGGAATGGGATGAAGAGGAATGATATGGAATGGAATGGAGAAGAATGGAATGGAATGGAGTATAACGGAATGGAAAGGAAAGGAGAGGAGTGGATTGGAATAGAATGCAATGGAGAAGAATGGAAGGGAAAGGAGAGGAATTGAGAGGAAAGGATTTTAATTGAATGTAAAGGAGAGAAATGGATTTGAAAGGAATGGAATGAAGAGGAATGGAATTGAGAAGAGTGGAATGGAGTGGATTGGAATGGAATGAAATGCAGAGGAATGGAATGAAATGAAATGGAGAGGAATGGAATCAAGAATATTGGACGGAGTGGAATAGCATG
>NW_007186318.1:0-486 GCF_000164805.1 Carlito syrichta
ATGATATGGAATGGAATGGAGAAGAATGGAATGGAATGGAGTATAACGGAATGGAAAGGAGAGGAGAGGAGTGGATTGGAATAGAATGCAAAGGAGAAGAATGGAAAGGAAAGGAGAGGAATTGAGAGGAAATGATTTTAATTGAACGGAAAGGAGAGAAATGGATTTGAAAGGAATGGAATGGAGAGGAATGGAATTGAGAGGAATGGAATGGAGTGGATTGGAATGGAATGAAATGCAGAGGAATGGAATGAAATGAAATGGAGAGGAATGGAATCAAGAATATTGGACGGAGTGGAATAGCATGGGATGGAATGGAGAGAAATGGAATGAATTGGAAAGGAATGGAATAGAATGGAATGGAGAGGAATGAAAAGGAATGGAGGTGGATATGTAGAAGAATGGAATGGTATAAAATGAAATTAAGAGTAATTGAAAGGAGAGGAATGTAATGGAGTGTAATTAAATAGAATGGAAGGGAGAGGA
>NW_007186319.1:0-791 GCF_000164805.1 Carlito syrichta
AAGCTAGCAACCTGGGTAGCTGGCTCACTTAACTAGCCAGCTACCTACTTAGCCAGCATGGTTAACAAGTCAGCTAGTTAAGTCAACAGCTAGTTGACTTAACTAGCTGACTTGACCTGCTAGCCTGCTGTCTACCAAGCTGACTTATCTAGCTAGCTGCCTAACTAACCAGCTGGCTAGACTGCTGACTAAACTAGATGACTTAACCAGTTAGACAGGTGGCTAGCCAGCTGACTTAATTCAGTGTCATCCCTAGCTAGCCAAGTAGCTATCTAGCTGACATAACTAGCTAGCTAGATACCTTCCAGTTAGCCAGCTGACTTAACTGGCTGACTTAACTTGCTAGCTACGTAGCTAGACAGCTGAATTAAATAGATAGCTAACTAGCTAGCTACCTAGCTAGCCAGCTGACTTAAATAGTTAGCTTCCTAGCTTGCTAGCTGACTTAAACAGCTAGCTAACTAGTTAACTTACTCATTATCTAAGGTGCTAGCTAGGTGACTTAATTATATTACTTAACTCGTTAGCTAACGAGCTTCCTAGGTGGCCCAAGCAGCTGACTTAACTCGTTAGTTAACTAGGTAGCTAGCTGACTCATCAAGCCGACTTAACTCTTAAGTACTTAAGTACTTAGGTAGCTGACTTAACTGGGTGATGTACCTATTTAGTTAGTTGACTTAAATAACTGAATTAAATAGTTAGCTAACTATTTAACTAGCTGAATAGCTAGCTGACTTAACTAATTAGATAAAACTTTAGGTAGCAGACTTAAGTAGCTGACTTAAATATTT
>NW_007186320.1:0-378 GCF_000164805.1 Carlito syrichta
AACAATTTAATCAGCGGGCTAGCGAGCTGACATAACTAGCTGACAACACTAGCTAGCCTGCTGGCTAGCCAGCTGTCTTATCTAGCTACTTACATAGCTAGCCAGCTGGGAAGCCAAATGAATTAACTAGCTTACTTAAATAGCTAGCCAGCTGGCTAGCCAACTGACTTAACCAGTTAGCTAACTAGCTAGCCAGCTGGCAAGCCATCTGACTTAACTAGAGGACTTAAATAGCTGGACTGCTTTCTAGTCAGCTGAATTAATTACCTTGCTATATAGCTAGCCAGTTGGCTAGACAGCTGACTTAACTAGGTGACTTAACTAGATAGCAAGGTTTCTGGCCAGCTGACTTAAATAGCAAGCTACCTAGCTAACCAG
>NW_007186321.1:0-478 GCF_000164805.1 Carlito syrichta
ACTTCTGTTGATTCTAACTCATCTGGTTTCTTGTGCATGGTTGTCTTTGTTTACATACTGCTTATGTTATTTGGGAATTTACTTTCAGTAGTATTGTGAGGGCTAGGAGGAAGATGCTCACTCCCAGAGAAGATTTTTGTTTGTTTCTGCCAGGTTTCTGATGGCCATCTTAATTAAAGCTCAGTTCTTAGGGTGTTGTTGTCTGTTCAAATGATGATAGACAAGACCCCAAGTCCACCTCCCCCAAGGCCAGCTCGTCCTCCCTGCAGACCTTCTGCATGTCCCTTCACTGACTGCTGGATTATATCTCTAGGTTCTTATTTTCTTTTTATCATTTGTTCATTGATGATTTTATGAATATGGTTTTACTTTTCATCTGGATTTTAAAAGTGTCCCCAGGAGAGGTAGCCTGGGGTACCTGTTCCCATCACCACCAGAAGGAGATTCATAGGCACACCTTTTCAGAAGCTTGGGTTTG
>NW_007186322.1:0-749 GCF_000164805.1 Carlito syrichta
AAATGAATAACCAGCTCACATAACTCGCTGACTTAAACAAGCTAGCCAGCAGGCTAACCAGCTGACTTAATTAGCTAGCTAGATACCTACACAGTTGGCTAGCCAACTGACTTAACTAGCTGACTTAACCAGCTAGACAGCTGGTTAGCCAGCTGACTTAATACGCTAGCTACCTAGCTAGCCAGATGGTTACTCACTTGAATTAAATAGACGAATTAATCAACTAGCCAGTTGGCTAGCCAGATGACTCAACTAGTTGACATAACTCCTTAGCCAACTGGCTAGCCAGCTGAATTAACTAGCTGACATCACTAGCTAGCCAGGTGGCTAGAAGTTGACTTAACTAGCTAGTTACCTATTTTTCCCTCTGGCTTGTCTGCTGACTTAACTACCTAACTACCTAGCTAACCATCTGGCTAACAAGCTGACTTAACTAGGTGACTCAACTAGCCAGCCCGCTGGCTAGCCAGCTGAATAAACTCTCTAGCTACCCAGCTAGGCAGCTGGCTAACCAGCTGAATAAACTAGCTGACTTAACAAGCTAGCCAGCTGACTTAACTAGCTAGATACCTAGATAGCCAACTGATTTTATAAGCTGAAAGAACTAGCCTGCTGCCTAGATAGCTATCTAGCTAGCTAGTCGAATTAACTACCTGACTTAACTAGCTAGCTTCCATAAATAGCTGACTTAACTAGCTAACAAGCAAACCAGCTGACTTCTCATACTGAAATAACTAGTTAGCCACCTG
>NW_007186323.1:0-513 GCF_000164805.1 Carlito syrichta
GCTGGCTAGCTGCTTAAGTCAGCTAATCAATTTCTTTGGCTAGCCAACTGGCTAGCTAGGTCATTCGCTTGTTTAGTAAACTGACTAGTCAGCTGACTACCTTGTTAAGTCAGCTCGTTAAGTCAGCTGGCTAGCCACCTGGCTAGGTAGGTAGGTAGTTAATTAAGTCAACTGGCAAGCCGGATGGCCACCTAGTTAAGTCAGCATGTTAAGAGAACCAGCTAGATGGTTGACTAGCTAGGTGGCTAGCTAGTTAAGCCAGCTGGCTAGCCAGATGACTGTCTAGTTAAGTTAGTTAGTTAAGTCAGTTAGTTAGCCCACTGGCTAGTTAGGTGGCTTGTAAGTTAAGTTGGTTAGCAGACTTGTCAGGTAGGTGGCCAGCTAGTTAAGACAGCTGGCTCACTGACTGACCATCATGGTGGCTGGCTAGTTAAGCAGCTGGCTATCCAATTGTCTAGCCAGCAGGTTGCCTAATTAAGTTGGCTGGCTAGCCAGCTGGCCAGGCTGCTAGCT
>NW_007186324.1:0-366 GCF_000164805.1 Carlito syrichta
TGGAGTGGAGTGCAGTGGAATTGAGTGGAATGCAATGGAATGGAATGAAATGGAGAGGAATGAAATGAAATGGAGTGGAGTGGAATGGAATGAAGTGGAATGGAATGGAATGGAGAGAAATGGAATGGAATGGAATGGAATGGAGTGGAATGGAATGGAGTAGAGTGGAATAGAATGGAATGCAACGGAATGGAAATGAATGGAAAAGAATGGAGTTGAATAGAATGGAGAGGAATAGAATGGAATGAAATGGAAACGAATGGAATGGAATGGAGTTGAATGGAATGGAATGGAGATGAATGGAAAGGAATGATGAGGAGTGGAATGGAGAGGAGTGAAGTGGAATGGAATGGAGTGGAATGGAAT
>NW_007186325.1:0-939 GCF_000164805.1 Carlito syrichta
ATAAGATACTTGAACGACAGGGAGCAGCTGGAGGGAGGGGTTACAAAAAGACACGTGAAGTAGTATAGCATTATATGAAAGTGGATCTGGATTAGTTAAAACATCTATGGACACTCTAAGGCAACTATTAAAATATGACAATTTTAATAATAATTTATAAATCTAAAATTTTAAAACATTAAATCAATAGTATATAAAAAAACAATTTAACAAAAATAAGTACAATTGATATGTTTAGAGAAAAGATAAAACTGAACATATGGTATGTTCAATTAAAACATATCAATAGTATATAAATCAATAGTATATAAAATCAATAAATCAATAGTATATAAAAGAACAATTTAACAAAAATAAATACAATTGATATGTTTAGAGAAAAGATAAAACTGAACATATGATATGTTCAATTAAAACCATAAGAAATCAGAAAGAGATAAAAAATAAGAAGCAAAGAAAAACTAAGACAGAAAACAGTATATGTTGGATATTAATGCAACTATATCAATACTGATTTTAAATATGGATGTTCTAAATTTACCAATTAGATGGCAGATTGTCAGAATGAATTTTTTAAAAAGACTAAGTTACATTATATATAAAATAAACCAATTTTAAAGAGTCAAATTGATTAAAAGTAAAGAATTAAAAACAAGGAGATAGAGAAATATATAGCATGGCAACACTAATAAAAATTAGAATTGGCAGAACTCAGTGGCTCAGCCTGTAATCCTGCGCCTTTGGGAGGCTGAGGTGAGTGAATTGCCCGAGCCCGCGGGTTCAAGACCTGCCTGGGCAGGCGAGACCTCATCTCTACAATAAATCAAAAAATTAGCTGGGCATGGTAGCGCACGCCTGTAATTCCAGCTACTTGGAAGGCTGAGGCGGAAGGATCGCCGGAGCCCAGCAGGTCGAGGCTGCGGTGGCCAGGAGCCGCCA
>NW_007186326.1:0-577 GCF_000164805.1 Carlito syrichta
TCCAATCCATTCCTTTTCTCTAGATTCCATTCCTCTCCATTCCATTCCTATCCATTCCAAGCCCATCCATCCCTTTCCTTTCCGTTCCATTAATCTCCATTCTTTTACGTTCCCCTTCATTCCATTCCATTATATTACAATCCATTCCTCTCCATTCTTTCCTCTCCATCCATTCCTCTCCAATCCATGCCATTACTCTCCCCTCCATTCTTCTCCATTACGTTCCAATCCACTCCATTCCTTTCCATTCCAATTTTTTCCAATTCTCTATATTCTCTTCGATTCAGTTTCATTCTTCTCCATTCTTTTCCATTCCATTCCATTCCTCTCCATTTCTTTACATTCCATTGCTCTCCATTGCATTCCATTTCTCTCCATTCCATCCCACTCTTCTGCATTCCATTCCATTCCTTTTCTCTCCATTACATTCGTTTCCATTGCATTAATCTAAATTCCATTCAGTTTTTTCCATTCCATTCCATTCCTTACCATTGTATTCCTCTCCTTTACATTCCACTCGACTCCATTCCTTTCCTCTCCATTCCATTCCTCTCAATTACAATCCATTTCACTCCAT
>NW_007186327.1:0-432 GCF_000164805.1 Carlito syrichta
TAGGAGTCAGGACGCGGGACCCCCTCATCATCATCATCACTACCACCACCACCATCATCGTCATCATCCTCCTCCCCACCATTGCCATCTTCATTGCCATGATCATTCTCACCACCATCATCCTCACCACTCTCATCACCATCATCACCATCATCATCAGTGTCACCATCATACTCGTCATATCACCACTACCACCATCATCACCACCACTGTCACCATCATCACCATCAGTGTCACCACCATCACCATCATCATCAACACCATTACCACCACCACCACTACCACCGTCACCATCACACCACCACTACCACCGTCACCATCACACCACCACTACCACCGTCACCATCACCGCCAACACCACCACTGCCACCGCCATCATCACTGTCACCACCACTATCGCCAGCATCTCTATCAGTGTCACCACCACCACCA
>NW_007186328.1:0-391 GCF_000164805.1 Carlito syrichta
CAAAACAGCTGGCTAGCCAGTTGACTTAACTAGCTAGCTATCTAGCTAGCCAGCTGGTTAACCAGTTGAATAAACTAGCTGTCTTAACTAGCTAGTCAGCCAGCTAGCCAGCTGATTATCTACCTTGCTACCTAACTAGCCAGCTGGCTAGTCAGTTGACTCAACTAGCTATATTAACTAGCCAGCTGGCTAAACAGCTGACTTAATTAGCTCTCTACCTAGCTAGTCTACTGGCTAGCCAGCTGACATAACATGCTGACTTAATTAGCTAGACAGCTGGCTAATCAACTGACTTAACTAGCTCACTACCTAGCTTGACTGTCAGCTGAATTAACTAGCTTGCTATATAGTTAGCCAGTAGGCTAGCTAGCTGTCTTAAATGGGTAATTTA
>NW_007186329.1:0-617 GCF_000164805.1 Carlito syrichta
CTAGCCAGCTGATTATCTACCTTGCTACCTAACTAGCCAGCTGGCTAGTCAGCTGACTCAGCTAGCTATATTAACTAGCTAGCTGGCTAAACAGCTGACTTAATTAGCTCTCTACCTAGCTAGTCTACTGGCTAGCCAGCTGACATAACAAGCTGACTTAATTAGCTAGACAACTGGCTAGTCAACTGACTTAACTAGCTCACTACCTAGCTTGACTGTCAGCTGAATTAACTAGCTTGCTCCATAGTTAGCCAGTAGGCTAGCCAGCTTTCTTAAATGGGTAATTTAACAAGCTAGACAGCTGTCTAGCCAGCAGACTTAACTACCAAGCAACCTAGCTAGCAGTCTGGGTAGCCAACTGACATAACTAGCTTACTTAACCAGCTAGCCAGCTGGCTAGCCAGTTAACATTACTAGTTATCTACTTAGGTATCCAGTTGGCTAGCCACCTAACTTAACTAGCTGATTTAATGAGCTATTCTGCTGGCCAGCCCGCTAACTCAACTTGCTGACAACTAGATAGCTAGCTGCCTAGTCATCTGATTTAACTAGCTGAGATCAGTAGTTAGCTAGGTGGCTATCCAGCTTTCTTAACTAGCTAGCTACCTACATAGCCA
>NW_007186330.1:0-501 GCF_000164805.1 Carlito syrichta
CCAGCTAGCCAGCTGGCTAGCCAGTTAACATTACTAGTTATCTACTTAGGTATCCAGTTGGCTAGCCACCTAACTTAACTAGCTGATTTAATGAGCTATTCTGCTGGCCAGTCCGCTAACTCAACTTGCTGACAACTAGATAGCTAGCTGCCTAGTCATCTGATTTAACTAGCTGAGATCAGTAGTTAGCTAGGTGGCTATCCAGCTTTCTTAACTAGCTAGCTACCTACATAGCCATTTGGCTAGCCAGCTGATGTAACTATCTGACCTAACAAGCTAGCCAGTTGGCTATTAAGCTGACTTACCTAGCTAGCTACCTACCTAGCCAGGTGGCGAACCTGCTGATTTAAATAGCTGACTTAACTAGATAGCAGCTGTCTAGCAAGCTAACTTAACACGTTATCCTGCTGGCTAGAAAGACGAATTAACTAGCTAGTTACATAGCTAGCAAGCTGGATACCCAGCTGCCTTACTTAGCTGACTTAACTAGATAGCCAGCTG
>NW_007186331.1:0-1281 GCF_000164805.1 Carlito syrichta
CTAGCCAGCTGACTTAACTAGCTAGCTACCTACCTAGCCAGCTGGGAAGCCTGATGAATTACCTAGCTGACTTAACTAGCTAGCCACCTAGCTAGCCAGCTGGCTAGCTACTCACTTAACTAGCTTACTTAACTAGCTTGACAGCTGGCTAACCAGCTGACTTAATTAGCTAGCTACCTACCTAGCCAGGTGGCTAGCCAGCTGGCTTATCTAGCTTACCTAACCAGCGAGCCAGCTGGCTAGCCAGGTGAATTAACTATGTAGCTACCCAGCTAGCCAGTTGGCTTGTCACTTGAATTACCTAGCTCACTTATCCAGCTAGCCAGTTGGCTAGCCAGCTGACTCAACTAGCTGACATAACTAGTTAGCCGGCTGGTTAGCCAGCTGACTTAACTAGCTGACATCTCTAGCTAGCCAGCTGGCTAGACAGCCGACTTAACTAGCAAGCCACCGTTGTATACTGCTGGCTTGTCCACTGTATTAACTCCCTAGCTACCTAGCTAGCCAGCTGGCTAGTGAGCTGTCTTAACTAGATGACTTAACTAGCTAGACAGCTGGCTAGTCAGCCAACTTAAGTAGTTAACTGCCAAGATAGGCAGCTGGGTAGCCGGCTGATTTAAATAACTGACGCAAGAAGCTATCCAACTGACTTATCTATCTGACTTAACTAGCTAGTCAGCTGTCTGGCTAGCTGAATTAACTAGCTGAATTAACCAACTAGCCAGCTGGCTAGCCAGCTGACTTAACTAGCTAGATACCTACCTAGCCAGATGCAAAGCCAAATGAATTAACTAGCTGACTTTACTAGGTAGCAAGCTGGCTAGCTAGCTGACTTAACTAGCTTGGTACGTAGCTATCTAGCTGGTTAACCAACTGACTTAACTAGTTGACTTAACCAGCTATCAAGCTGACCCAGATAGCTCACATAACTAGTTAGCCAGCTGGCTACACAGTTGAATAAAATAACTCTCTACCTAGCTAGCTAGCTGGCTAGTCAGCAGACATAACTAGCTGACTTGATTAGCTATCCACCTGGCTAGACAGCTGCCTTAAAATGCTCACTACCTAGCTAGCCAGCTGGCTAGCCAGCTGACTTAATTAGCTGAGTTAAATAGCTGGCCTGCTTGCTAGACAGTTGAATTAACTAGCTAGCCCTATAGCTAGCAAGTTAGCTAGCTAGCTGACTTTAATAGGTGATTTAACTAGCTAGACAGCTGACTAGACAGCTGAAGTAAATAGCAGCTTTCCCAGCTGGCAAGCTGTATATCCAGCTGACTTAAC
>NW_007186332.1:0-760 GCF_000164805.1 Carlito syrichta
CAGCCACATACACAGAATCAAGACAGAAGAATGTTGCTGTACTTCTCAGCAGCAGTAGTGGATGCTTGAAATAAACAAAAACACAGTTGAAGCAGCAATATTTCTGATTCAAAACTTACACAGAGCTACAGCAATCAAGACAGTGTGATCCTGGATAAACATAGACTTATGTTTCAGTGGTCTACAAAAGGATTGAGAGCCAGAAAATGAACCCTCATATTAATGCTGTTTGACAAGGACATCAAGACAATTTAATGGAGAACGAAAAGTTCAAAAAGGTCCCGGGACAACTGGATATTCATATGCAGAAGAATAAAGTTGGGCTGGATGTGGTGGCTCATGCCTATAATCTTAGCATTTTGAGAGGCCGAGGTGAGAGGACTGCCTGAGCTCATGGCCTCGAGACCAGCCTGGGAAACTTGGTGAGATCTCATTTCTATAATAAATCAAAAAATTAGCTGGGTGTAGTGGCACACGCCTGTAGTTCCAGCTACGTGGAAGGCTGAGGCAGAAGGATTGCCTGAGCTCAGCAGGTCAAACCTGCGATGGCCGTGAGCATGCCACTGCCCTCCAGCATGGGGTGAAAGAATGAGACTCCTACTCAAAAAAGTTTTTTTTTAAATAAATAAATAAATAAAAAGAAATCACGCATGATACTCTGATAAACTTCTGAACTCCTAAAATAAGAGAATTCCCCAATGCTCAAAGAAAGTTTCAGTCGCTTACAAGAAAAGAGACCAGATCAGCATCAGCTTTCTTT
>NW_007186333.1:0-594 GCF_000164805.1 Carlito syrichta
CTTCTCTTTCTTCTTCTTCAGTTCATGATAAATTATGCCTCATTCTGTCTGCAAATAAGCATGATCACTGCAGAATAATCAGGAAAATGTCCTTGCACATTCTCCTCCACCTCCTCCTCCTCCTCCTCCTCTGCCTCCTCCTCCGACTCCTCCTCCTCCTCCGCCTTCTCCGCCTCATCCTCCGCCACCGCCTCCACTGCCTCCTTTAGTTGATAACAAATTATTCCTCATTCTGTCTGCACATAAGCATGATCTTTGCAGACTACACTGGAAAATGTCCTTGAACATTCTCCTCCACCTCCTCTGTCTCCAACTCCTCCGTCTCCTCCTCCTCCTCCTCCTCCTCCTCGTCGTCCTCCTCCTCTTTCCTCTTTTTTGGTGGGATAATCCTCACAGATGGTGGGGGAAATTGGGTGAAAAAATAAAAAGGCATCCGTGGCTTCTTTCTATTTCTAATGGAACCAAGTTATTACCAATAATTATGATACTTACTCTTGATTTGGTGTCAAAATTTATCAAATTAAGAAAAGTTCCTTTCCTTCCTAACTTACAAGAGTGCTTGATTCAAAATGACTGCTAATTTCCACATTATTT
>NW_007186334.1:0-330 GCF_000164805.1 Carlito syrichta
ACTCTTGATTTGGTGTCAAAATTTATCAAATTAAGAAAAGTTCCTTTCCTTCCTAACTTACAAGAGTGCTTGATTCAAAATGACTGCTAATTTCCACATTATTTATTTTTTAAATGATATTGTATTATGCGTCGCACTGTCAGCATTTAAGCATGATCTCTCCAGAATAGTCAGGAAAATGTCCTTACACATTCTCCTATTCATCGGCCGCCGCCTCCTCCTCCTCCTCCACATCTTTCTCCTTCTAAACTTGATAATAAATTATGACTCGTTGTGTCTACACGAAAGGAAGATATCTTCAGACTACACAGGTAAATGTCTTGCACATTC
>NW_007186335.1:0-2849 GCF_000164805.1 Carlito syrichta
CTCCTCCTCCTCCTCCTCCAACTACTAGTCACCCTGCTCCGCCTCCTCCTCCTACTCCTCCTCCTCCTTCTCTTTCTTCTTCTTCAGTTCATGATAAATTATGCCTCATTCTGTCTGCAAATAAGCATGATCACTGCAGAATAATCAGGAAAATGTCCTTGCACATTCTCCTCCACCTCCTCCTCCTCCTCCCTCCTCTGCCTCCTCCTCCGACTCCTCCTCCTCCTCCGCCTTCTCCGCCTCATCCTCCGCCACCGCCTCCTTTAGTTGATAACAAATTATTCCTCATTCTATCTGCACATAAGCATGATCTTTCCAGACTACACTGGAAAATGTCCTTGAACATTCGCCTCCTCCTCCTCCTCCTCCACCTGCTCCTCCATGTCCTTCTTCTATAGTTGATGGAAAATTAAGCCTCATTCTATCTGTACATAAACATGATCTCTCCAGAATACACAGGAAAAGCTCGTAGCACATTCTACTCCTCTTCCACTTCTTTTCCTTCTCCTCGTCCTCCTCCTCCTCCTCCTCTTCCTCTTTCCTTTTCTTTTGTGGGATAATCCTCAGAGATGGGGTGTAAATTGGGTGAAAAAATAAAAAGGTATCCGAGGCTTGTTTGTATCTCTAATGGAACCAATTATTACCATTAACCATGATACTTATACTTGATTCGGTGTCAAAATTTGTCAATTTAAGTGAAGTTTCTTTCATTCCTAACTTGCTAGAGTTTTTGATTCAAGATGACTGCTAATTTCAACATAATTTTTAATTGATACTGTGTTAAGCGTCACTCTGCACATAAGCATGATCTCTCCAGAATACACAGGAAAATGTCATAGCACATTCTACTCCTCCTCCCCTTCGTCCCCCTCCTCCTCCTCTTTCTTTTTCCTTCTGAGGGATAATCCTCAGCAATGGCAGGGTAAAGTGGGTGAAAAGAGAAAAAGGCATCCTATTTATAATGCAACCAAGTTATGACCATGAACTATGATACTTACTCTTGATTTGGTGTCAAAATCTGTCAAATTAAGTAAAGTTTCTTTCATGCCTAACTTACAAGTGATTTTGATTCAAGATGAATGCTAAGTATTACATTATATATTGTTTAATTGATAATGTATTCTGCCTCACAATGTCTGCACATAAGCATGATCTCTTGAGACTACACAGGAAAATGTCGTTGCACATTCTCCTCGTCCTACACAACCTCCTCATCCTCCTCCACCACCTCCTCCTCCTCCTCCTCCACCTGCTCCTCAGCACCCTTCTTCTTTAGTTGATAAAAAATTATGCGCCATTCTATCTGCACCTAAGCATGATCTCTCCAGAATCCAGAGGAAAATGTCACAGCACATTCTACTCCTCCTCCACTTCTTTCCTCCTCCTCCTCGTCCTCCTCCTCCTCTTCTTCCTCTTTCCTCTTCTTTTGTGGATAATCCTCACAGATGGTGGGGGAAATTGGGTGAAAAAATTAAAAGGTATGCATGGTTTCTTTCTATTTGTAATGGAACCAAGTTATTACCAATAATTATGATACTTACTCTTGATTTGGTGTCAAAATTTATCAAATTAAGAAAAGTTCCTTTCCTTCCTAACTTACAAGAGTGCTTGATTCAAAATGACTGCTAATTTCCACATTATTTATTCTTTAAATGATAATGTATTATGTGTCCCACTGACTGCATATAAGCATGATCTCTCCAGAATACTCAGGAAAATGTCCTTACACATTCTCCTACTCATCTGCCGCTGCCTCCTCCTCCTCCTTCTCCTTCTCCTTCTCCTCCTCCTCTCCTCCTCCTCCTCCTCTTTCTCCTTCTGAAGTTGATAATAAATTATGCCTCATTCTGTCTGCACATAAGCATGATCACTGCAGAATAATCAGGAAAATATCTTGCACATTCTACTCCACCTCCTCCTCCGTCTCCTCTGCCTACTGCTTTACTTGATAACAAATTATTTCTCATTCTGTGTGCACATAAGCATGATCTCTCCAGACTAGATAGGAAAATGTCCTTGCACATTCTCTCCTCCTCCTCCAACTACTCGTCATCCTGCTCCGCCTCCTCCTCCTCCTCCTTCTCTTTCTTCTTCTTCAGTTCATGATAAATTATGCCTCATTCTGACGGCACATAAGCATGATCACTGCAGAATAATCAGGAAAATGTCCTTGCACATTCTCCTCCTCCTCCACCTCCTCCGCCTCCACCACCTCTGACTCCTCTTCCCCCACCTCCTCCTCCTCCTCCTCCTCCGACTCCTACTCCTCCTCCACCTTCTCTGCCTCCTCCTCCACTGCCGGTTCCACTGCCTCCTTTAGTTGATAACAAATTATTCCTCATTCTGTCTGCACATAAGCATGATCTTTCCAGACTACAGTGGAAAATGTCCTTGCACATTCTCCTCTGCCTCCTCCTCGTCCTCCTCCACCTCCTCCTCCATCATCTCCTCCTCCACGTCCTTCTTCTTTAGTTGATGAAAAATTATGCCTCATTCTATCTGTACATAAACATGATCTCTCCAGAATACTTAGGAAAATCTCGTAGCACATTCTACTCCCCTTCCACTTGTTTTCCTCCTCACCCTCCTCCTCCTCCTCCTCCTCCTTCTCCTCGTCTTCCTCTTTCCTCTTCTTTTGTGGGATAATCCTCAGAGATGTGGGGGGGGGTAAATTGGGTGAAAAAATAAAAAGGCATCCGTGGCTTGTTTCTATCTCTAATGGAACCAATTATTACCATTAATTATGATACTTATATTGATTTGGTGTCAAAATTTGTCAAATTAAGTAAAGTTTCTTTCATTCCCAACTTGCTACAGTTTTTGATTCAAGATGACTGCTAATTTCAACA
>NW_007186336.1:0-809 GCF_000164805.1 Carlito syrichta
TCTAATGGAACCAATTATTACCATTAACTATGATACTTATACTTGATTTCTTGTCAAAATTTGTCAAATTAAGTAAAGTTCCTTTCATTCCTGACTTGGTAGAGTTTTTGCTTCAAGATGGCTGCTAATTTCAACAATTATTTTTTAATTGATAATGTATTATGCCTTATTCCGTCTGTACATAAACATGATCATGCAGAATAATCAGGAAAGTGTCCTTGCACATTCTCCTCCACCTCCTCTGCCTCCAACTCCTCTGTCTCCTCCTGCTCCTCCTGCTCCTCCTCCTCCTCCGCCTCCTCCTCCTCCGCCGCCTCCACCGCCATCTCCTCCTCCTCCTCCTTCTCCGCCTCCTCCACCTTCTCCGCCTCTTCCTCCACCGCCGCCTCTGCCGCCTCCTTTAGTTGATAAATTATTCCTCATTCGGTCTGCACATAGCATGATCTTTCCAGACTACACTGGAAAATGTCCTTGCTCATTCTCCTCCGCCTCCACCTCCTCCTCCTCCACCTCCTCCTCCTCCAACTCCTCCTCCATGTCATTCTTCTTTAGTTGATGAAAAATTATGCCTCATTCTATCTGTACATAAACATGGTCTCTCCAGAATGTACAGAAATCACGTAGCACATTCTACTGCTCTTCCACTACTTTTCCTCCACCTCCTCCTCCTCTTCCTCTTTCCTCTTCTTTTGTGGGATAATCCTCAGAGTTGAGGGGGCAAATTGGGTGAAAAAATAAAAAGGCATCCATGGCTTGTTTGTATCTCTAATGGAACCAATTATTACCATTAACCATGATACTTATACTTG
>NW_007186337.1:0-1073 GCF_000164805.1 Carlito syrichta
ACTAGCTACCCAGCTTGATAGCCAGCTGACTAACAGCTAGATACACAAGCTAGCCAGCTGGCTAGCCAGCTGACTCATTTAGCTGATTAACTGGCTAACCAACTCACTTAACAAGCTGACTTAATTAGCTAGCTTCCTAAATAGCCAGCGGTCTTTACAACCTAAAATAACTAGCTACCTAGCTACCTATCTAGCTAGCTTGCCAACTAAACTAGCTGACTTAACTAGCTAGCCAGCTGACATAACTAGCTGACTTAACTAGCTAGCTCCTAGCAAGCCAGATGACTTAACTAGCTGTGATAACTAGTTAGCCAGCTGTCTAGTCATCTGAATTGGCTAGCATTTTGACTAACTAGCGAGCTGAATATCCAAATGACTTAATGAGGTGACTAAACAAGCTAGGAAGCTGGTAAGCAGGCTGACATAAAACTTGATAAACGAGCTAGGCAGCTGCCCACTCAGGTGACTAAACTAGCTGACTTAACTCATTTTCCCACTGAATAGCCAGCTGAATTCACTAGCTGACATAACTGGACTCCTAATGGCTAGCCAACTGACTTAACTTTATACCTACATATATAGCCCACTGGTTTGCCAGGGCACTTATCTAACTAACTACCTAGCTAACTTGCTGGCCAGCAAGCTGACATAACTAGGTGACATAACTAGCTAGCCAGCTGACTCAACCAGCTAGCTATCCTTCTAGGCAGCGGGATAGCCAGCTGACTTAACTAACTAACTTAACTAGGTAGCCAGCTTACTTAACTAGCTGACAATTAGCTATCTACCTACCTAGTGATATGACTTAACTAGCTTCTTTAACTAGCTAGCTCCCTAGATAACTATCATATAGCTAGCTTACTTAACTAGCTGACTTAACTAGATAGTTAGGTGACATAACTAGCTGAATTACCTAGCTAGCCTCCTAGCTAACCAGCTGACTTAACTAGGTGAATAACAAGCAGCCAGCTGTCTACCCATCTGAGTAACTTTTATAGATAGTCAGCTAGCTAGAGAACTGACTTATTTGCTGACTTAACTAGCTAGTCAGCTGGTTAGCCAGCTGAATAAAC
>NW_007186338.1:0-896 GCF_000164805.1 Carlito syrichta
AGCTACCCAGCTAGGGAGCTGGCTAGACATCTGACTTAACTTGCTGACTTAACTCGCTAGCAAGCTAACTTAACTAGCTGACTTAATCAGCTAGTTATCTAGCTAGCCATCTGACTTAACTATCTGACCTAACGAGATACCTAGCTGACATAACTAGCTGATTTGTTTAGCTAGCTTCTAGCTAACCAGCTAACTTAACTAGCTGAAATACCTAGCTAGCCAGAAGACTAGTCATCTGACTTAACTAACTTTTTAACCAGCTAACCAGCTGGATAGCCAACAGACTTAATGAGGTGACTTAGCAAGCTAGTCAGCTAGTTGCCAGGTGAGTTAACTAACTGACATAACCAGCTAGTCAGGAGGCTAGCCAACTGACTTACCTAGCTAACTTAAGCTAGCAAGTTGGCAACCCAGCTGACATAACTAGCTAGATAACTTCATAGCCTGCTGGCTAGTCAACTGACATAACTAGTTGACTTGAACAGCTAGCCTGTTGGCTAGCAAGCTGACATATCTAGCTAGCTACCTGCCTAGCCAGCTGGCAAGACAGCTGACTAAATTATCTGACTTAACCAGCAAGCCAGTTGGCTAGCCAGCTGACAACATGCTGACATCACTAGCTAGGCAGGTAGCTATCTAGCTGACTTAATTAGCTAGCTACATACATTGCCATTTGGCTAGCCAGCTCTCTTAACTAGCTGAATAAACCAGCTAGCCAGCTGACTAGCCAACTGACTTAACTAGCTCTCTCTAGCTTGCCTTCTGGCTAGCCAGCTAACTTAACTAGCTGAGTTAACTAGCTAGCTGCCTAGCTGGCCAGCTGACATATAGTTAGCTAACTAGCAAGCTAGCTAGCTAGTCAGCTGACTTAAATAGCTATCTAACCAGCTAGCTAG
>NW_007186339.1:0-506 GCF_000164805.1 Carlito syrichta
ATTGGGAGGGAAAGAGAGGAATGGAATGGAGAGGAATGGAGAGTAATTGAATGGTATAGAATGCAAAGGAATAGAATGAAACAGAGTGGAGTGTAATGGAATGGAGTGGAATGGAATGGGAAGGAATGGAATGGAAAGGAGACATATGGAAGAGAATGGAGTGGAATGGAATGGAAAGGAGTGAGGTGGACTTGAGTGGAGTGGAATGGAATGGATTGGAATGAAATGTAGTGAAATAAACAAAAATGAAATGGAATGGAATTGAGAGGAATGGAATGCAATGGAATGGAAAGAAATGGAATTGAATGGAATGGAGAAAGAGGAATGGAATTGAATGGAAAGCAATGGAATTGAATGAAGAGGAATGGAATGGAATGGAGAGTAAAGGAATAGAATGGGAAGAAATGGAATGGAGAGGAACGGAATGGACAAGAATGGAATGGAATGGAATGGAATGGAATAGAGAGGAATGAAATTGAATGGAAGAGAATGGAATGGAAAGGAAT
>NW_007186340.1:0-651 GCF_000164805.1 Carlito syrichta
CCTATCCAGCTCGATAACCAGCTGTTTTAACTAGCTAGCTACCTATGTAGCCCGCTGGCTTGCCAGCTGACTTAACTACCCCACTAACTAGCTAACCAGCTGACTAGTGAGCTGACTTTACTAAGTTACTTAACTAGCTAGCTATCTAGCTAGCCAGATGACTTTACTAGCTAGCTTCCCAGCTAGGCAACTGACTATCCAGCTGACATAAATAGCTGACTTAACTAGATAGCAAGCTGACTTAACTAGCTTACTTTACAAGTTAGCTGCCAAGCAGGCAGCTGGGTTATCTAGCTCTCTTAACCATCTAGCTACCCATCTAGCTATCTAGCTAGCCAGCTGCCATAACTAGCTGACTTAACTAGCTACCCAGCTGACATAACTAGCTGACTTATATAGCTAGATTCCTAGCCAGCCAGCTGAATTAACTAGCTGAAATAACTAGCTGGTCAGATGGCTAGCCATCTAACTTAACTAACTTTTAAACTAGCTAACCAGCTGGATGGCCAACTGACTTAATGAGTTGACTTAACTACCTAGCCTGCTGGTTGCCAGCTGACTCAATGAGCTCACTTAACCAGCTACTCAGCTGGCTACCCAGCTGACTTAACTAGCTGGCTACCTATTTATCCAGCTGGCTAGCCAGCTGAC
>NW_007186342.1:0-409 GCF_000164805.1 Carlito syrichta
CTAACTAGTCAGCTCACTCGCCCACCAAATGGTTAGCAAACAAGTTGCCTTGCTCGCCAGCCATCAGGTCAGCTAACTAGTCAGCTCACTCTCCCACCAAATGGTGAGCAAACAAGTTGCCTCACTCGCCAGCCAAGAGGTCAGCTGATTATTTGGCTTCCTTGTCAGCAGACTAATTAAGTCAGCTCACTGGTCAGCTCACTTGCTGGCCAACTAGTTAAGGCAGCTTACCAGTCAGCTCACACACTGGCTGGCTAGTTAAGTTGGCTCACTGGTCGGCTCACATGCCGGCCGACTAGATAAGTTTTCTGACTCATCGACACACTCGCCAACTGATTACAGAAGTCAGTTGACCAGTCGGTTCCTTAACTGGTCGACTATGTAAGTCAGCTGAAAAGTCGGCTCATTC
>NW_007186343.1:0-702 GCF_000164805.1 Carlito syrichta
GACATGGGAGACTTTTTGACATACACAACCTCCCAAGGTTGAAACAAGAAGACATTGAGACACCAAATAGACCAATAACAACCAAGGAAATTGACTCTATCATAAGGAAACTACCTACAAAAAAAAGCTTTGGACCAGACAGCTTTCCAGCAGAATTCTACAAAATTACAAGAAGGGACTGATACCAATCATACTGAAAGTATTCCAGGCAATTAAGAAAGATGGAATCTCAAATCATTTCAAAAAGCTGGCATCACACTGATACTCAAACCAGGTAAGGAGCCAAAGAGAGAGAGAACTACAGGCCAATATCCCTAATGAACATAGATACAAAAATTCTCAACAATATTCTCAAAGTTGGATTCAACAACACATCTCAAAAAATCATCCACTGTGACCAAGTAGGCTTCATCCCCAGGATGGGGCTGATTTGACATCTACAAGACCATAAATTTAATTAAATATATCAACAGATGTAAAAACAGGAGACACATGATTATATCATTAGATGTAGAAAAAAGTTTTGCATAAAATCCAGCATTCCCTCTTAATAAAACACCTCAAACATCTAGGCACAGAAGGAACCTACCTCAAAATAGAAATTGCCATTTACAATAAACCCACAGCCAGCATATTGCTAAATGGACAGAAACTGGAAGCATTTTCCCTGAAAACAGGAACAAGACAAGGCTGCCCACTCTC
>NW_007186344.1:0-857 GCF_000164805.1 Carlito syrichta
CTAGTTAGGTAGCAGACTAAGTAGCTGACTTAAATAGCTAGCTAACTAGTGAGCTAACTGACTTAGCTAGCTAGCTATTTAGCTAGCTGACTTAGCCAGCATGACCTAACTACTTTGATTACGAGATAGCTAGCTGACTTAAAGAGTTGGTTAATGAGTTTGTCAACTTTTTTATCTTGTTGGGAAACGATTTTTCTTGCTGGCTTGACTAGTTGGTTAACGAGTTAGCTAGGTGATTTAACTTTAGCTGACGAGTCAGCTGACTAGCTCATTTAGCACATTGGCTGACTTCTCAGCTTACATGTTAGCTGGCTTAACAAGTTGAACCACTAGTCAGCCAACTAGTTAGCTGGGTCAATGGGTTGACTGATGAGTTGGCCCACTTGTTAGCTCAGTTAACTAGTTGTGTGCTGGTTTGCTGACCTAAGTAGTCAGCTGACTAGTTCACCAACTAGTTAGCTGGCCTAATTTGTCAACTGACTTGTTAGCTGACTTATCAACTGACAAGTTGCCTGACTTGTCGGCCGACTGGATAGCTGACTTAACGAGTTGGCTGATTAGTCTGCTGACTGGTGAGCTGACTTAAGAAGTTGGCCAACGAGTGAGCCAATGGATGAGCTGAATTAACAAGTCAGCTGGTGAGTTAGCCAACTGGTCATCTGATTTAAGTAGTTGGCCGATGATCTAGCCGACTTGTCAGCTGACTTAACTAGTTGGCCTGCAAGTGAGCCGACTGGTGAGCTGACTTAACTTGTTGGTCAGTGAGTGAGCTGACTGGTAGCCAAATTTAGTCGGCTGGCGAGTGAACTAACTGGATAGAAGTATTTACAATTCGACTGGTGAGTGAACTGACCGGG
>NW_007186345.1:0-749 GCF_000164805.1 Carlito syrichta
GGCTTGACTAGTGGTTAGCGAGTTAGCTAGGTGATTTAACTTTAGCTGACGAGTCAGCTGACTATCTCATTTAACACATGGCTGACTTCTCAGCTTACTTGTTAACTGGCTTAACAAGTTGAACCACTAGTCAGCCAACTAGTTAGCTGGGTCAATGGGTTGACTGACGAGTTGGCCCACTTGTTAGCTCAGTTAACTAGTTGTCTGCTGGTTTGCTGACCTAAGTAGTCAGCTGACTAGTTCACCAACTAGTTAGCTGGCCTAATTTGTCAACTGACTTGTTAGCTGACTTATCAACTGACAAGTTGCCTGACTTGTCGGCCGACTAGATAGCTGACTTAACGATTTGGCTGGTTAGTCTGCTGACTGGTGAGCTGACTTAAGAAGTTGGCCAACGAGTTAGCCAATGGATGAGCTGAATTAACAAGTCAGTTGGTGAGTTAGCCGACTGGTCATCTGATTTAAGTAGTTGGCCAATGATCTAGCCGACTTGTCAGCTGACTTAACTAGTTGGCCTGCAAGTGAGCCGACTGGTGAACTGACTTAACTTGTTGGTCAGTGAGTGAGCTGAGTGGTAGCCGAATTTAGTCGGCTGGCGAGTGAACTAACTGGATAGAAGTACTTACAATTCGACTGGTGAGTGAGCTGACTGGTGAGATGACTTAAATTATTGGCTGATGAGTGAACTGATGGGTGAGATGCCTTAACAAGTTGCCGGGCAAGCGAGCCAACAGGTGAGCTGACTTAAC
>NW_007186346.1:0-715 GCF_000164805.1 Carlito syrichta
AGAAGTAACTTACAATTCGACTGGTGAGTGAGCTGACTGGTGAGATGACTTAAATTATTGGCTGATGAGTGAACTGATGGGTGAGATGCTTAAACAAGTTGCCGGGCAAGCGAGCCAACAGGTGAGCTGACTTAAACTAGTCAGCTGGCGAGCAAGGTGACTAGTTACCTCTCCTGTTGGCTTGCGAGTGAACCGAAAAGTTGGCTGACCTGCTGGTTGGCGAATGAGCTGACTAATTTGCAGGCCACTTGGAAAGGGAGAGAGATGACTAGTTAGCTGACCTGATGGAAAGCAACGGAGCCCACTAATTAGCTGACCAGCTAGCTGAGTTGTTAGCCACATAGATAGATAACTAGCTGATTTGCTAGCTGACTTAACTAGCTAGCTGACTAGCTAGCTGGTTATGTAGCTGAAATAACTAGCTAGCAAACAAGCTCTCTAGCTGTCTACAAGCTGACATAACTAGCTATATAACTGACTTGTTAGCCAGCTACCTGACTTATCTAGCTAGCTGACTTAACTAGGTAGCTGGCTAGCTAGCTGACTCAACTAGCTAGCTGACTAGCTAGCTGGTTATTTAGCTGAAATAACTAGCTAGCAAACAAGCTGTTTAGCTGTCTACCAGCTGACATAACTAGCTATATAACTGGCTTGTTAGCCAGCTAGCTGACTTATCTAGCTAGCTGACTTAACTAGGTAGCTGGCTAGCTAGCTG
>NW_007186347.1:0-349 GCF_000164805.1 Carlito syrichta
TAGTTAAGCCAGCTGGCTAGCCAGATGGCTATCTAGTTAAGTCAGCTAGTTAAGTCAGCTCGCTAGCCAGCTGGATAGCTAGGTGGCTGGCAAGATAAGACGGCTGGTAAACTGACTGGTCAGGTAGGTGGTCAGCTAATTAATCAGGGTCGCTGGCTAGTTAAGCCACCTTTCTATCCCATTGTCCAGTCAGCTAGCTTGCTATTTAAGCCAGCTTGCTAGGCAGCTGGCCAGTCTGCTAGCTAACTAGACGGCCGCCTAGCCAGCTAGTCAGTCGGGAAGCTAGCTAGTTAAGCAAGCTTCCTAGTTATCTACCCAACCAGATAGCAAACTAATTAAGTCACATGAC
>NW_007186348.1:0-428 GCF_000164805.1 Carlito syrichta
GGAGAGGAAAGGAGAGGAATAGAATGGAGTGGAATGGAATGGAGAAGAATGGAAAAAAGAGGAACGATTATAATTGAAGGGAATGGAAGGGAATGGAGTGCAAAGGAACGGAGAGGAATGGAATTACATGGTATTGAACGGACTGGAGAGGAATGGAGAGGAATGTTATAGAGAGGAATGGATTATAAGGAAATGGAATAGAATGAAATGGAATGGAATGGCGAGCAATGGAATGTAAGGGAATGGAATGGAGAGGAAAGGAATCGAATGGAATAGAAAGAAATGGAATGGAATGGAGAGGAAGGGAAGAAAAAGGAATGGAGTAGAATAAAGAGGACAGGAATGGAAATGAGTGGGATGGAATGAATAGAAATGGAGAGTAATGGAGTGGAATGGAATGGATTGAAATGGAGGAATGGAATGAAAAG
>NW_007186349.1:0-303 GCF_000164805.1 Carlito syrichta
TACTGAGGCAGATTAGACGCTTAGGCTTAATATCGGGAGTGAGGGAGAGTGTAGAGAGATAATTTAAGAGGCACTTGAGGGGGGAGTCAGCCGGAAGAGATGAGAGTTTCCCATGTTAGCAGTTGGGGTTGGTCAGGGCATCCCCTGGACAAGCGACCACTGAGGAACGGGAGGGTTACAATAAAGCCTGTCGTCACAGGTCGTTATTGTAGACCCGGATTCTCCTGGAGAATCGAGGGGGTTAAGGGCAACCTGGTACCGGGATTTTTGACAAGAAAGTTACCCAAAACCAGATGGAGGGAA
>NW_007186350.1:0-511 GCF_000164805.1 Carlito syrichta
GACTTAACTAGCTGATATAACTAGATAGTTTGAAGGCTGACCAGCTGACTTAACTAGATACCTACCTACATAATATGCTGGCTTGCTAGCTGAATTTACTACCTACCTACCTAGCTAACCTGCTGTGCTTCATGCTGACTTAACTAGGTTACTTAACTAGCTAGCCAGCTGGCTAGCCAGCTCCATTAACTAGCTAGCAACCCTGCTAGGGAGCTGAGTAGCGAGCTCTCTTAGCTAACTGACAAAACTTGCTAGACAGCTGTCTTATATAGCTGAGTTAACTAGCCAGCTATCTAGCTCTCCAGCTGACTTAATTAGCTGACTTAACTATCTAGCTACCTAGCTATAAAGCTGGCTGACTAGATGACTTAACTAGCAGACTTAACCTGCTAGCCAACTGGCTGGTCAGCTGACTAGCTAGCCAGCTGACTGGCCAGCTGAACTAATGACCTGTCTTTATCTGCTACCTAGCTGGCTAGCCAGCAGACTTACCCAGCAGGATACCTAGCTA
>NW_007186351.1:0-383 GCF_000164805.1 Carlito syrichta
AGCAGAATTAACCAGCTATCCGGCTGGCTAGCCTGCTGACTCAACTAGGTGACTGAACTCGTTAGCTACTGACTAGCCAGCTGATTTAACTAGCTGACATCACTAGTTAAACTGGTGGCTAGCCAGCTGATTTAGGTAGTTAACTACATACTTATCCCATATGCTTGCCAGATGAATTAACTATCTAGCTACTTAGGTATCCAGCTGGCTAGCGAGCTGACTTAACTAGGTGACCTAACTAGCTAGCCAGCTGGCAAGCCTGCTGACTTAATGAGTTAGCTACCCAGCTAAGCAGCTGGCTAGCCAGCTGACTCAACTAGCTGAGCTAACTGATTTATTTAGCCAACCTAACTAGCCAGCTAGCTGACATAACTAGCTGACTT
>NW_007186352.1:0-626 GCF_000164805.1 Carlito syrichta
GCGAGCTGACTTAACTAGGTGACCTAACTTGCTAGCCAGCTGGCAAGCCTGCTGACTTAATGAGTTAGCTACCCAGCTAAGCAGCTGGCTAGCCAGCTGACTCAACTAGCTGAGCTAACTGATTTATTTAGCCAACCTAACTAGCCAGCTAGCTGACATAACTAGCTGACTTAATTAGGCAGCTACCTAGCTAGCCAGCTGACTTAACTAGCTGAAATATCTAGCCAGCCAGTTGTCTAGATGAATGACTTAACAGCTTCTTAACTAGCTGGCTAGCCAACTGAATTAACAAGATGATTTAACTAGCTAGCCAACTGGTTAACCGGCTGACCTAACTAGCTGATTAATGATCTAGGGAGCTGGCCAGCCAGGTGACTAAACTAGCTGAACTAACTAGTAATCTAGCTTGCTAGCCAGTTGAAATAACTAGCTCTCTACCTCTCCAGCCACCTGGATAGCCAGCTGATTTAACTAGCTAACTTAATTAGCTAGCCAGATGTCTAGCGAACTGACTTAACTAGGTCACTACCTATCATAACTGGCTGTCTTTACTAGCTGGCCTGCTTTTTTGCTAGTTGAATTAACTAGCTTGCTACATAGCTCTCCATCTCGCTATCCACCTGAAT
>NW_007186353.1:0-674 GCF_000164805.1 Carlito syrichta
CCTTTCCTATCCATTCCATTCTTTTCCACTCCATTTGATTCCATTCAATTCAATTGTAATCCACTCCTCTCTATTCCATTTCTCTCCAACCATTGCATTCCACTCCACTGCATTCTTCTCTTGTCCTCTCCATTCCATTCCATTCCATTTCATTCCATCACTTATATTCCTTATCATTCCATTCCATTCCATTCCTTTCCATTCAAGTATTATCCACTCCTCTATATTACGTTGCTTTCCAATCATCTGTATTCCATTCCTCTCCTTTCCATTCCATTCCATTACCCACCATTACACCGTATTCCTCTCCATTCCATTGCATTCCTTTCTTTCCATTCCAGACGGTTCCATTCCATTCCTCTCCATTGAGTTCCATTCCATTCTTCTCCATTCCATTCCTTTCCATTTCATTCAAATCCGTTCCTCTCCATTCCATTCCATTTTTCTCCATTCCAACCCATTCCTCTCCAGTTCATTCCATTGTCCTCCAATTCATTCCATTCCGTTCCTATCCATTCCATTCCAATCCATACGACTCCATTCCATTCCATTCCTCTCCATTCGATTTCACTCCATTACTCTCTAGTCCTTTTCTCTCCATTCTATCCCTTTCCATTCCATTCAATTACATTACTCTCAATTTCATTCCATTCCTCTCCATTCCATTCCATTCA
>NW_007186354.1:0-692 GCF_000164805.1 Carlito syrichta
TTCACTCCATTACTCTCTAGTCCTTTTCTCTCCATTCTATCCCTTTCCATTCCATTCAATACATTACTCTCAATTTCATTCCATTCCTCTCCATTCCATTCCATTCATTTCCTCTCCCTTTCATACTCTTTCTTCATTCCATTTCATTCCACTCCATTGCATCCATTCAATTCTTCTCCTTTCCATTTAATTCCATTCGGTTCCTCTCCATTCCATTCCATTCCGTTATACTCCATTCCATTCAATTCCTTTCCAGTCCTCTCCATTACTTTCCATTCCATTCCTCTCCATCCATCTCCATTCCATTCTATACCATTGCATACCATTCCTCTCCATTCCATTCCTCTCCATTCCAATTCATTCCATTCCACTCCAATACGCTCCATTCCATTCCATTCATTTCCATTCCATTCCTCTTTAATCCATACCATTCCTTTCTCTTCCTTTCCTCTATATTCCATTCCATTCGATTCTATTCCATTCCTTTCCTATCCATTCCATCTCCACCATTCCATTGCTCGCCATTCCATTCCATTCCGTTTCCTTATAATCCTTTCCTCTCCATATCATTCCTCTCCTCTGCATTCCACTGCACTCCATTCCCTTCCATTCCAATCATTTATAATTCATTCCTCTCTTTTCCATTCATCTCCATTCTATTCCATTCCACTCCATTCCATTCCTGTCATTTC
>NW_007186355.1:0-355 GCF_000164805.1 Carlito syrichta
AGTATTGTGGAATGCATCAAAATGGAGAGAAAAAGAATGGAGAGAAATGGAATAGAGTATAATTAAATGGAATAGAAGGTACAGGAATGGAAAGGAAAGGAATGGAATGGAATGAAGGCAATGGAATGCAGGAATGGCATGACATTTGGAGGAATGGAATAGAGAGGAATGCAACGGAATTGAAAGGATTAGAATGGAATGGAATGGCATAGAATAGAATAGGGAGGAATGGATTGGAATGGAGTGGAATAAAACGGAATAGAGCAGAATGAAATGAAGGGGAATTAAATGGAATGAATGGAATAAAACGTAGTGAAATGGAAGAGAGATGAATGGAATGGAGGGAAATGTAGAG
>NW_007186356.1:0-385 GCF_000164805.1 Carlito syrichta
CTTGACAGCTGACTTAACTACCTAACTAACTAGCTAACCAGCTTACTAGCTTGCTGACATAATTAGGTGATTTAACCAGCTAGCCAGCTGGCTAGCCATCTGAATTAACAAGTTAGCAACCCAGCAAGGCAGCTGGATAGCCAGCTGACTTAACTACCTGACTTAAATAGCTGGTAGCTGACAAAAGTAGCTGACTTAACTAGCTATCTACCTAGTTAGCCAGCTGATATTACTATCTGTAATAACTAGCTAGCCAGCTATCTAGCCATCTGATTTAACCACTTTTTAACTAGCTAGCGAGCTGGCTAGCCAACTGATGTAAATGGCTGACTTAACTAGCTAGCCAGCTGGTTAGCCAGCTGACTTAACTAGTTGATTAACGAGC
>NW_007186357.1:0-784 GCF_000164805.1 Carlito syrichta
AAATTAACAAGTTAGCAACCCAGCAAGGCAGCTGGATAGCCAGCTGACTTAAACTACCTGACTTAAATAGCTGGTAGCTGACAAAAAGTAGCTGACTTCACTAGCTATCTACCTAGTTAGCCAGCTGATATTACTATCTGTAATAACTAGCTAGCCAGCTATCTAGCCATCTGATTTAACCACTTTTTAACTAGCTAGCGAGCTGGCTAGCCAACTGATGTAAATGGCTGACTTAACTAGCTAGCCAGCTGGTTAGCCAGCTGACTTAACTAGTTGATTAACGAGCTAGACAGCTGGCCAGTCAGGTGACTAAACTAGCTGACTTAACTAGATATCCAGATGGCTAGGCAGCTGACTTAACTAGCTCTGTACCTTTCTAGTCACCTGATAGCGAGCTGACTTAACTAGGTGACATAATTAGCTAGCCAGCTTGCTAGCCAACAGACTTAAATAGGTCATAACCTAGCCAGTAAGTTTGCTAGCCAACTGACTTAACTAGCTGTCTTAACTAGCTGGCGTGCTTTCTAGCCAGTTGAATTAACTAGCATGCTACATAGCTAGCCAGTTGGCTATCCAGCTGAATTAACTAGGTGACTTGTCTAGCTAGGCAGTTGTCTACCAAGCTGACTTAATTAGCAAGCTACATAGCTAGCCAGCTGCTGTTCAGCTGACTTAACTAGGTGACTTAACTTGCTAGCCAGCTGGCTAGACAGCTGACATAACTAGCTAGCTACGTGGTTAGCAAGCTGGTAAGCCAGTTGTCTGAACTATCTGACATAACTAG
>NW_007186358.1:0-335 GCF_000164805.1 Carlito syrichta
CTATTCTTCTCCATTCCATTCAATTCTTCTCCATTCCATTCCTTTCCATTCCATTACACTCCATTCCATTCCTCTCCATTTCTTAGGTCTCCATTCCAATCCTCTCAATTCCATTCCATTTTAATCCATTACTATCAATTCCATTCGATTCAATTCCAATCCATCCATTCCAATCCATTCCATTCCATTTGACTCCATTCCATTGCATTCCATTGCACTTAATTGGATTACATTCCATTCAACTCTTTTCCATTTGTGTCTTCCCCATTCCATTTCATTGCTCTCCATTCCATTCTTATCCTCTCCATTCCATTCCTTTCCTCTCCATTCCATTC
>NW_007186359.1:0-406 GCF_000164805.1 Carlito syrichta
CATTGCTCTCCATTCCATTCTTATCCTCTCCATTCCATTCCTTTCCTCTCCATTCCATTCCTCTCCATTCCATTCCATTCTATTCCATTCTATTCTTCTCCATTCCATAGAACCCCATTCGATCCAAATCCATTCAATTACTCTCCATTCCATTTCTCTCAATTCCATTCCATTCCTCTCCATTCATTCCATTCCACTCCGTTCCATTCCACTCCATTCCATTCTATTCCTTTTCATTCCTTTTCTCACCATTCCATTCCAGTCCAGTCCATTCCTCTCCATTCCATTCCTCTCTATTCCATTTTATTCCCTTTTATTCCTCTCCTTCGCATTCCTCTAACTTCAATTACATTCTTCCCATTCCTTTCCATTCCTTACCATTCGATTCCGTCTTCATTCCCTTCTA
>NW_007186360.1:0-325 GCF_000164805.1 Carlito syrichta
CCATTCCATAGAACTCCATTCGATCCAAATCCATTCCATTACTCTCCATTCCATTTCTCTAAATTCCATTCCATTCCTCTCCATTCATTCCATTCCACTCCGTTCCATTCCACTCCATTCCATTCCATTCTATTCCTTTTCATTCCTTTTCTCACCATTCCATTCCAGTCCAGTCCATTCCTCTCCATTCCATTCCTCTCTATTCCATTTTATTCCCTTTTATTCCTCTCCTTTGCAGTCCTCTAACTTCAATTACATTCTCCCTATTCCTTTCCATTCCTTACCATTCGATTCCGTCTTCATTCCCTTCTATTCCTCTCCATAC
>NW_007186361.1:0-968 GCF_000164805.1 Carlito syrichta
CTAGGTGACTTAATCATCTGACTTATCTTGTTAACTAATGAGCTGGTTAGATGACTCAATCAGTTGACTTAACTCATTACCTATCTTGCTTGCTAGCTGGCCATCCTGATCATTTAAATCATTAGCTAAATAACTAGCTAGTCTACTCAATCTACTGATTCAAGCCATTTGCTAACTAGCAAGCTAGCTGACACAAACAACTGACTTAACCTGTTAGTTTCCTAGCTAACAAACTGACTCAACCTGCTGCCCGAAACCTTTAGCTAACTAGCTAGCTAGCTGTCTTAACCAGCTTACTAAATTTGAAGCTGACTGAACTAGCTGACTTAGCTAGCTGACTTAATTACTTAGTTATCTGACTTAACTTGCTGACTTAAGTAGTTAGCTAGCTAGCTGACAACTACCTGAATTAAGTAGTTTGCTAACTATTTAGCTAAATAATGAGCTGACTTAACTAATTAGCTAACTAGTTAGGTAGCAGACATAAGTAGCTGACTTATATAATTAGCTATCTAATGAGCTGCATGACTTAGCTAGCTGACTTAGCTAGCTAGCTCGTTATGTAGCTGACTTAGTTAGCTAACTTAACTAGTTGGCTAACAAGATAGCTAGCTGAATTAACGAGATGGTTAATGAGTTACATATCTATTTTAACTTTTTGGTAAACGAGTTAAGTAGATGACTTATCAAGCTGGTTAACGAGTTAGATAGGTGAATGAACTTGTTGGCTGATGAGTCGGCTGACTAGTTAGCTGGTTTAACACATTGGTTGACTACTCGGTTGACTTGTTAGCTTGCTTAACGAGTTGGCCAACTAACAGGCCGACTATTCAGTTTGGTTAACTAGTTGGATGACAAGTTGGCCCCATAGTTTGCTCGGTCAAATAGTTGGCTGGCTAGTTTGCTGACATAATTAGTCGACCGACTAGTTAGTTGATCTAACTACTCTGCCTACTATTTAGCTGACC
>NW_007186362.1:0-517 GCF_000164805.1 Carlito syrichta
GCCCCATAGTTTGCTCGGTTAAATAGTTGGCTGGCTAGTTTGCTGACATAATTAGTCGGCCGACTAGTTAGTTGATCTAACTACTCTGCCTACTATTTAGCTGACCAACTTGTCGGCTGACAAGTTGGCCCACTAGTCAGCCGATTGGTTACCAGCATTAGTTGGTCTGCTAGTATACCGACCGATTAGCTGACTTAACTAGTTGGTCAGCAAGTGAGCCGACAGGTGAGCTGACTTAATAAGTCAGTTGGTGAGTGAGCCGACTGGTCACCTGAATTAACTAGTTAGCTTGTGAGTGAGCCAATACATGTGCTGCCATAACTAGTTGGCCAGCGAGTGAGCCGACCAGTGACCTGACTTAACTAGATGGCTGGTGAGAAAGCCGAATAGTTAGCTGACCTGTTGGATTGTGAGTGAGCCGACAAGCTAGTTGACCTGTTGGCTGATGAGCGAACCAACTAGTTTGCTGACCAGTTGGCAAGTGAGCGAGCCGACTACCTAGATGACCTGATGGAAA
>NW_007186363.1:0-514 GCF_000164805.1 Carlito syrichta
AGTCAGCTGGTGAGTGAGCCGACTGGTCAGCTGAATTAACTTGTAGGCTGGCTAATGAGCTGATGCATGCTCTGCCATAACTAATCGACTGGTGAGTGAGCCGACCGGTGAGCTAACTTAACTAGTCAGCCTGTGAGCAAGCGACTAGTTAACTGATCTGTTGGGCTTCGAGTGAGCCAATAAGTTAGTTGACCTGTTGACTGGTGAGCGAGCTGACTAGTTTCCTGACGGGTTTGCATGTGAGCAAGACTACTAGTTAGCTAGCCTGAAGGAAAACGAGTGAGCCCAATAGATAGCTGCCAGTTAGTTAACTTGCCAGCCGACTAGTTAGCTAAGTAACTAAATGATGTGCTAGCTGACTTAACTAGTTAGCTGACTAGTTAGCTGGCTGTATAACTGACACAACTAGCTAGAAAACAAGCTATCTTGCTGCCTGGCTAGCTTACTTAACTAGCTAGGTAACTGGCTAGTTAGCTGGCTAGCTGAATTAACGATCAAGCTGACTAGCTAACTG
>NW_007186364.1:0-645 GCF_000164805.1 Carlito syrichta
GGGGTACAGTTAAGGGTTAGGTATACAATGACGTTTCATTCAGGCACCCTGTAGATAAGAAGTGTTTTCCCATCCCCCGACAGATAGTTGCTACTGTTAATCCCATCCCCCTCCCCCCCATAGTTTCCCAGTACCATCCGTCATTTTCTCATAGTATTGCATTGGATGTTCAAGGTCCATTATATGAGTGAGAACATGTGATATTCGGATTTTTGTTTTTGTGAGAGGTCACTCAGTATTATAGACTCTAGTTCCATCCAGGTTGCAGCGAAATTCATGATTTTGTTCTTTTTTATGGCTGCGTAGTATTCCATCGTGTATATGTACCACATTTTTTTAATCCAGTCCTCTTTTGATGGGCAGCATGGTTGTTTCCAGGTTCTTGCTATTGTGAACAATGCTGCGATAAACATACGTGTGCAGGTATCTTTTTTATAGAGTGATTTGTGTTCTTCAGGGTATATTCCCAGTAGGCGGATTGCAGGGTCATATGGAAGGTCAATTTTTAGAGCTTTTAGAAATCGCCACACTGCTTTCCACAGAGGTTGCACTAGTTTACACTCCCACCAACAGTGTAGACGTGTTCCCCTTTTCACCACCCCCTCTCCAGCAGCTGTTATTTTTGAGTTGTTGATAATTGCCATT
>NW_007186365.1:0-713 GCF_000164805.1 Carlito syrichta
TTGGCCATCTAACTAGCCAGCTGAGTTAACTAGCTGACTTACCCAGTTGACTTAACTAGCTAGTCAGATTGTTAGCCAGTTGAATCAATTAACTGATTTAACTTATTAGCCAGCTGGCTAGCCAGCTGAATTAACTAGCTGGCTCCCTAGGTAGCCAAATGGCTGGGGAGTTGACTTACCTAGATGACTTAATTAATTAGACAGCTGGCGAGCCACCTTACATAACTAGCTTGCTACCTAGCTAACCATCTGGCTAGTCAACTGACTTAACTGGCTGACTTAACTAGACGGCCTGCTTGCTAGCCAGCTGACATAACAAGGTTGCTACCTAACTAGCAAGTGGTCTAGCCAACTGACATCACTAGCTGACTCAAAAGGCTAGCCAGCTTACTAGCCACCTGATTTAACTAGGAAGCTACTTATCTAGCCAGCTGGTTAGCCAACTGACTTAACTAGCTGTTTTAACTTGTTAGCCAGCTGACTAGCCAGCTGACTTAACTAGTTAGCTACATAACTAGCCAGCTGGCTAGCCAGCTGACTTAACTAACTGACTTAACTAGCTAGCCAGCTAGTTAGCTGGCTGACTTAACTAGCTAGTTACCTTTCTAGCCGGCAGGCTAGCCAGCTGACATATAGCTGACTTAACCAGCTGGTTAACTGTATAGACAGATGACTTAACTAGAAGAGGTAGTTAGCTAGCCAGCTGGCTGGCC
>NW_007186366.1:0-324 GCF_000164805.1 Carlito syrichta
GACTTGAGTAGCTAACTTAACCAGCTATGCAGCTGACTAGACAGCCTATATAACTAGCTAACTAACTACCTAGCCAGCTGGCTAGCAAGCTGACTTGACTAGCTAGCCAGCTGAAGAGCCAGGTGACTCAATTAGCTGAAATAAATAGTTAGCCAGTTGGCTAGCCAGCTGATTTAAGATCAGTACATAACTAGTCAACTAGCTAGGCAGCTGACTTGCCTAGATGACTTAATTAGCTAGCCAGCTGATTTTACTAGCTTGCTTCCTAGCTAGACAACTGGCTAACCGTCTGACATAATTAGCTGATTTAACTAGATGGCCTGC
>NW_007186367.1:0-652 GCF_000164805.1 Carlito syrichta
TCCATCCCATTCCTCTCCATTCCATTTCATTACAGTGCTTTCTGATGCATTCCATTCCATACTACTCTTCTCCTTTCCCTTCCTCTCCATTACATTCGATATCTCTCAATTACATTCAACTCTTCTGCTTTCCATTCTTTAATTTTCTCTTCATTACTTTCTTTTCCTTACGACTCCTCTAAATTCCATTCAATCTTTTCCAATTTCTTACCGATAGGTTCGTCTACATTGGATTCCATTCCACTCCATTCCATTCCTCTTCATTCCATTCCTAACCATTCTATTCTATTCCACTCAATTCCATTCCATTCCTATCAATTACATTCCATTGTATACGTTCCACTTCATTCTTTTCCATCTAATTCCCTTCCATTCCACTCGTATCCATTCAATTTATCTCCATTCCATTCCTGTCCATTCCATTTCTCTTCATTCCATAGCACCCCATTCTATTCCATTCTTCTCCTTTACTCTCCCATCAATTCCATTGCATTCCATTATTCTCCATTTGATTTTTTTCCATTACATTCTTTTCCATTCCATTTCTCTCCATTCCATTCCATTCAATTTCATTCCATTCCACTCCATTCCTTTCCTCTCCATTCCATTCTTCAGCATTCCATTCCTTTCTTCAGCATTCCATTCCATTGCT
>NW_007186368.1:0-375 GCF_000164805.1 Carlito syrichta
AATGGAATAGAATAGAATGGAATGGAGAGGAATGGTATGGAATGGAAAGAATGCGAAGGAATACAGAAATGCAATGAATTGGTGAGGAATGGACGGGATAGGAATGGAATGGAGTGGAATGGATTGGAATTGAATGGAATGATATGGAATCGAACGGAGAGGAACGGATTGGGATGGTGTGGAATAAAATGGAAGGAAGAGGAATGGAATCGAGATGAATTAAGTGGAATGGAATGGAACAGAATGGAATAAAATATAGCGAAATGGAATGGAGAGTAGAGGAATGGAGTGACATGAAGAGTAATTGAAAGGAAAGGAATGGATCGGAATTGAATGTATTGGAGAGAAATAGAATGGAGAGAAATGGAATAGAGA
>NW_007186369.1:0-654 GCF_000164805.1 Carlito syrichta
GGGATTTATGCTTCACGGTCTGGTCTTCCTCCTAATGAGTGTCCCAGTGACGTTCCCTTCTCTGGAATGGGTGCTCAGTGATTGACACTTCTATGGTAGGTGTCTTAGCGACTGACCCTCCTCTGGGATAGGTGCATCAGAGACTGGCTCTCTTTTGTAATGAGTATCTCACTGACTGACTGTCCTGTGTGATGATGCCCCATTGACTAATCCTGCTTTGTGATGAGTCCTTCAGTGACTAGTAACCCTCTGTGATGGGTGTTCCAGTGAATAGCCTTCTTTTTGAAGGAGGACTCAGTGACTAATTCTCCTCTATAATTGATGATCAATGTCAAGCATTCTTACGTGATGGGTAACTCCATGATTAGCCCTTTGCTGTGATCGGTGCTCCATTGAGTGACCCCTCTTTGTGATCAGTGCCCCAGTGATGGCTTTCCTTCATAATGGGTAACCTAGTGACTTACTCTCTTCTGTCTTGGGAGTTCCAATGGCTGACTTTCTTATGTGATGCATGTCACATTTAATGACCCTCCTCTGTGATTGGTGCACCAGTGACTGACCCTCCTGTGTTATCGGTGCCTTCTTAGTGGCAGGTCCCCCTTGTGATCAGTTCCATAGTGACTTCCCCTCTACTAATGGGTGTCCCAATGACTG
>NW_007186370.1:0-2456 GCF_000164805.1 Carlito syrichta
ACTCAGTGACTAATTCTCCTCTATAATTGATGATCAATGTCAAGCATTCTTACGTGATGGGTAACTCCATGATTAGCCCTTTGCTGTGATTGGTGCTCCATTGAGTGACCCCTCTTTGTGATCAGTGCCCCAGTGATGGCTTTCCTTCATAATGGGTAACCTAGTGACTTACTCTCTTCTGTCTTGGGAGTTCCAATGGCTGACTTTCTTATGTGATGCATGTCACATTTAATGACCCTCCTCTGTGATTGGTGCACCAGTGACTGACCCTCCTGTGTTATCGGTGCCTTCTTAGTGGCAGGGCCCCCTTGTGATCAGTTCCATAGTGACTTCCCCTCTACTAATGGGTGTCCCAATGACTGACCCTCCTCAGTGGCTGTTCCTCCTCTTGGATGAGTGACCAGGTGACTGGGTCTCTTCTGTTATCAGTGTAACAGTAAATGGTCCTCTGACTAATGGGTTCTCCAGTGCTGAGCCCTCCTATTGGATAAGTTCCTGGGTGACTTACCCTATTCTGTGATGGTGACCAGTAACTGGTTCTTATCTTGGATGTGTCCCCTGTGACTAGCCCTCATATGTGAAAAGTACCCCAGTGATTGGTCCTTCACTGTTATGCCTGCCCCAGTAAATTTCCCTCTTCAGTAATTGGTAATTAGGTGACTGGCTCTCCTCTGTATTGAGAGCTCCAGAGGTTAGCCCTCTTATGTGATAAGTGCCTTGTGTCTGAACTTCCTCTGTGATGGATGGCCCAGTGGTCTGCCCTCCTCTGAGACTGGTGTCCAAGGCCAGGCCCTCTTGCTATTGGATGCCTCTGCGACTGGTCCAAGACTGTGATGGGTGCCCTGGTGACTGGACCAACTCTGTGATGGGTGCCCAGTGACTGGGTTTCATCTGGGATAGGTGCCCCAGTGATTGAATCCCTATTGACTCTTCCTTTTCATAATTGATGTCCCAATTTTTTGCCCTCCTCTGGGATGGGTGACTCAATGACCCTGCTCTGTAATTGGTGCCTCAGTGTCTGGCCCTCATCTGTGATGGGTGACTCAGTGACTGGTCCACCTTCTAATGGCTGCTTAAGTGACTGGATCACTTCTGGGAAGGTCGCCTCATACACTGACCCTCCTCATTTTTTTTTTTTTGAGTTGGAGTCTCACTCTGTCACCCAGACTGGAGTGCAGTGGCCACACCCGGCCACCGCAGCCTCAACCTGTTGTGCTCCGGCGATCCTTCCGCCTAGCCTACCAAGTAGCCGGAATTACAGGCAGGCGTTACCACGCCCAGCTGATTTTTTTGGATTTATTGTAGAGATGAGGTCTCGCTGCCCAGACGAGTCTTGAACCTGTGAACTCAGGCAATACACTCACCTCAGCCTCCCAAAGGCATGGGGTTACAGGCTGAGCCACCGAGCCCAGCTCTGACCCTCTTCTTGAATGGATGTCTGAGTGACTGACTCTTTTTTGTGATGATGCCTCAATGCCTGGGACTCCTTTGTGATGGTGGCCCCAGTGACGAGCCTTCTTCTATGATGGATGTCCCAGTGACTTGAAATTCACTGTGGTGCCTGCTCCAGTGACTGTCCCTCCTTAGTGACACGTGCCCCAGTAACTAACCCTATTCTGTGATATGTGCGCCAGTAACTGGACTTTTCCTGTGGTAGATACCCCAGTGATTTATCGTCAAACTATTGGGTGTCTGAGTAACATGTCCTCCACTTTGCTGAATTCCTCGATGACTTGTCTTCCTCTGTGATGTGTCCAGACTTTGTCTTTCTGGTGGGTGCCCCAGTGAGTGCCTTTGTGACTGGCCCCCCTCTGTCATTGATGTCCCAGTGATAGGCCTTCCTGTTTTTGGATACCCCAGTCACTGACTCTTCGCTGGGATTGATGTCTTTGTGACTGGCCCCTACCTCTGTGTTGGGTTCCTGAGTGACTGGACCTGCTCTGGGATATGTGTCTCAGTGGTTGTTCTCTTTGATGATGGCTCAATGACTGGTCCTCCTGTGTGTTGAGGACCTTAGTGAATAGCAATCCTTTATGATGGATGTTCTCATGACTAGCTTTCTGTGATGTGTGCTGGAACTCCTCTCTAATGGATTCCCCAAGACAGGCACTCCTATGTGATGGGTAGCTCAGTGACTAGTCATCCTCTGTGATCAGTGCCGAAGTGTGATGACTGCCTCATTCACTGACTCTCCACAGGATAGTGGCCTCTGTGACTGTCTTTCCTTTGTGATGGTGTCCCAGTGACTGGTCCTTTTGTTTGTTGGTTGGGGGACTCAGTGACTGGACCTCCTTTGTGATAAGTTCCCCCAGAGACTGGCCCTCCTCCTAATGGGCGCCCTAGTGGCTGGAACTTTTCTGGGATATGTGCCTAAATGATCCGCCCTCATCTGTGGTGGATGTCTCAGTGAGTATCCCTTCTCTATGTTGGGTGACACATTGAATAGTTCTCTTCTG
>NW_007186371.1:0-372 GCF_000164805.1 Carlito syrichta
GCCAACTAGTTAGCTCAATAACTAGCTGATTTGCTAGCTGACTTAACTAGCTAGCTGACTTACTAGCTGGCTATCTAGCTGACATAACTAGAGAGCAAACAAGCTATCTTACTCTCTAGCTTGCTGACTTCACTTGCTAGCTGAATAGTTAAGTGAGTTGCTGGTTGACTTAACTAGCAAACTGGCTAGCTAGCTGACATAAATAGTTGACTAGCTACTTTGCTGGATAGCTGGCTAGCCAGCTGACTTAACAACTTAGTTAACTGGTTGTCTACCTGGCTAGCCAGCTGGCTTAACTAGCTAGCTACCTGAATGGCTAGCTGGCCAGGCAGCCAGCTAGCTAGCTAGTGGACTGAAAAGGTGGCTAGCCAG
>NW_007186372.1:0-512 GCF_000164805.1 Carlito syrichta
AATGGGGAGGAATGGAGAGGAATGGAATTGAGTGGATTGGAGAGGAATGTTATGGATTTTAATGGAATGGAATGGGGTGGAATAGCATGGATTGGAATGGAATGGAATGGAGACGATTTGAATGCAAAGGAATGGAGAGGAATAGAATGGAATGCAATGATATAGAGCGGAATTGAATGGAGTGGAATCGAACGGAATGGAGAGGACTGGAGTGAAATGGAATGGAATTGAATCGAATGAAAAGGGTGGGAAAGGAATGGAATGGAGAGGATTGGAAAGAGAGAAAGGTAATAGAAATGGTGAAATGTTATAGAGAGGAACATAAAGGAGAGGAATTTAATGGTGAGGACAGGAATGGAGTAGAATGGAATGGAATGGAAAGGAATGGAAGGGAGAGGAATGGAATGAAATGGAGATGGTTGGAATGGAATGGAGTGGAATGGAATGAAATGGCAGTAGAATGGAGAGGCATGGAGTGGAATGGAGAGGAATGTAAAGGAATGTAATGGAGT
>NW_007186373.1:0-373 GCF_000164805.1 Carlito syrichta
AATGTTATAGAGAGGAACATAAAGGAGAGGAATTTAATGGTGAGGACAGGAATGGAGTAGAATGGAATGGAATGGAAAGGAATGGAAGGGAGAGGAATGGAATGAAATGGAGATGGTTGGAATGGAATGGAGTGGAATGGAATGAAATGGCAGTAGAATGGAGAGGCATGGAGTGGAATGGAGAGGAATGTAAAGGAATGTAATGGAGTGGAAAGGAATGGAATGGAATAGTTTAATTGAAGGGAATGGAGAGGAATGGAATGGAATGCAATGGATACGAGAGGAATGGAATGGAAGGAAATGGAATGGCATAGAATGGAATGGAAGGGAATGGAAAGGAATGGAGAGGAATGGAATAGAGAAGAATCTAATG
>NW_007186374.1:0-457 GCF_000164805.1 Carlito syrichta
AAAATTCTATGGCTTAAGGAAGGTAGCATTTCCTTAGAAGTTATAATTTTAACAAAAATTTCCTTAGCGATTTTGCCCCTACGAACAGTACTTTCACCAATACTTTTCTTAGCAACAGTGTCTACAATAACAGCACGATCTTAGCATAATGTTTCCTTTTTTTTTTAATTTTAATTTTAAAAATTTTTCAAATTTTAAAGTTGTGAGGTACAATTCAGGGTTAGGTACGTAAGTGGTTATCGTGCAGGTGAAGTTTTGGCTTCCCATGGGTCCTCACTTCACCTGAAAATCTTTATCTGTAATCAAACTCTGAGTAGTAATGCCTTTAAAGACCAATGCCCTTTATGTAAAGGAAGATCCCGAGCAAAACCTTTCTCAACGATGCTTACTATTCGTCTGGCTTTTAAAAACTTTGCAATGATATTCTAGTTTGCCCTCCCGATTCACCTCCCAGATG
>NW_007186375.1:0-18106 GCF_000164805.1 Carlito syrichta
GAGGTCCCGTCAACTAGGACAACCATCATAGAACAGGTGTAGACACAAAATAATCCATCACAGAGGTTGACCAGTCACTTGGACAGCTATCACAAAAGCGGGCCAGTAATCCCTGCAACCATCACAAAGAAGAGTCATTCATTAGGTCTCCCATCACAGAGTACAGGCAGTCACTGGGGCCGTCATAACACAGGAGGGTCAGTCATTGGGGCATCCATCACAGAGCGGTCCATTCTCAGGGAAACCCCTTACAGAGGAATGCTAGCTACTGGGATATCAATCACAGTGGAGGAATTGTAACTATTGCATCCATAACAGAGTAGGCAAAGTCACTGAAGCAACCATCATGGAAGAAGCAAATCACTGTGACAAACTTTACAGAGAAGGGCTAGTCATTTGGGCAACCATTATGCATGAGTCATTCATATTATTTTATGCGGTACCAATCACAGTGGAGTTCCGGGTACTGGTGCACTGATAACAGAGGAGGTACAGTCACTGTGATACCCATTAAGGAGAAAGTTAAGTCACTGGAATAACTATGAGACAGAAGAGTCAGTCACTTGGACACCCATCACAGAAAAGCTTGAGCCATAGGGACACCCAACACAAAGTAAGTCACTAGGACAATCATTAAGAATGAGAACCAGTCACTGGGGTACTGATCACAAGGAAAGCCTGTCATTGAAAAACATATCACAGACGAGAGACAGTCACTGGGATACATATCATAGAGGAGCACTCATCCCTTATCCACATATTGTAGAGATGGAGCTGTCACTGGGGCATCCATATTATAGGAGAATCACTCACTGAGAAAACCATGATGAAGGAGAGCAAGTCACTGGGGCATCCATGACAGTGAATGCCAGTCACAAGGAAACACATAATAGTGGAGTGCCAGTCACTAGAGCATCTGTCATAGAATTGATTCACTGGGGTACCCTTCACAGATGAGGGCCAGTAATTGGAACACTGATTACAAAGTATATCAACATTCACAGAGGAAGGCAAGGCAATGAGGCATGAAACAGCAGGGACAGTCAGTGCAGCACACATCACAAACAAGAGTTGTTCCCTGGGGCCCCAATTACAGAGGAGGTCCAATCACTGAGAAATCCACAACTGAGAACTATTCACTGGGGCACCCATCACAGAGGAGCAGTAGCCACTGGGGCACCCATAACAGAAGAGTACCAGTCACCAGTACTGGTACTCTAATGATGTCATCAGAGTGGCAGGCCAATCATGAGGACATCATTCACAGAAAAGGGCTAGTCATAAGCACATCCACATAGAGAAGGGTTTTTCACTTTGGCACAAATAACTGGGGCAACCATAGAGAAGAGGGCCAGTCACTGGGGAACTCATTATAGAGAAGGCCAAGAAACTGGGGAATCTATCACAGAGGACCCTGGGACACCTAGTACAGAGGAGGGCTGGTCATTGTGACACAAATTATGGAGCAAGTCCAGGTAGTGGAACAACAGTCACAGAGTAGGTCTAGTCCTTGGCACCCATTTGAAGTAGTGCTAATAACTGAGGCAGCAATCATAAAGGAGGCCCAGTCATTGAAGCACCTATTAAGGAAGAAGACCACTCATTGCATCCAAACACAGAGAAGAGCTAGTCACTGAGTTACCTATTGTGATAAAGGCCTATTACATGGGGAACCCATGACAGAGGAGGCATAATCACTGGGCACCCATTTTGGAGAAGAATCAGAATCTAGAGCACCCATCTGAAGAGAATTAGTCACAGCAGCAATCATCAAAGAGGATACCCAGTCACTGGGGCATCATTTGGAAAGGAAATCTAGTTACTGGGCACCCTTTATGAATGAGGTCCAGTCACTGCGACATCCGTCACATAGATGGGCTATTCACTGGGGAACCCATCATCTCTAAGGAAAGTCACAGGGGTACAAATCAGAGGAGAAGATCAGTCACTTGTGCAAACATTATGGAGGTGGCCTGTTTCCTTGACATCCATCACAAGTGATGGAGGTTCTGTCATTTGTGCACTCATTTTGAAGGAGACCAATTATCTGTGACACATTACACAGAGGAATAATGACTGGGGTCCCTATAATATGAAGCAAGACAGTGGGGCACCAATCGCAGCAGAAGTCCCATCACCAAGGCACATATTATGGAGAAGGACCAGACCCTGGGATACACATTACAAAGTGGGACAGTCACTAGGGCAATCATTATGAAGGAGATATTGTAACTAAGACACTTAACACAGAGGGGAGTAGTCAATGGGTCAACCATTATTGAGGAGGTCCAGAAACTAAGGCACCAATCACAGAGGACACCAAGTCTTCATTATGGAGCTATCATAAAGAAGGAGGGCCAATCACTGGTACAATGATTGGCAAAGAGGGCACATCAGTGTCTCACCCATTATGGAGGAAGGAGAGTCATGGGACCAACCTTCACAGAGAATGACGAGTCACTGGGCATACTATCATGCAGGGGAGACAGTCACTGGTGGATCAATCTCAGAGGAGGGCTTGTCACTGGGGCATCCATTTTCAATGCAAGTCAGTCACTGGAACACCAATCACAGAGAAGGACTAATACCTGGGTTATTTATCACAGAGCAGTTACTGTGCCAGTTACTGTGACACCCATCACAGAATATCACTAGTCACTAAGACAGCCATTGTGAATGAGGACCAGGTATAGAAGACCAATCATAGATGAGGGTCATTTACTGGAGCACCCTTCTCAGAAGAATGTTAGTTAGTGTGGCAACCATCACCAAGGAGTGTCAATCTCTTAGGCACATATAGAGGAGGGCCAGTCACAGTTGCCACCAAGTCAGAGTGGATTCAGATACTGAGAAACCCATCACAAAGAAGAGTCAGTCTGTGGTACTCATCAAAGAAGAATACCTGTCATTTGGACACCCTTCAGAGAAAAGAAATTCTCACTGATGCATCCATTATACATGAGGGCCAGCTACTAAGACAACCATAACAGAGGAGGGCTAGTCTTAGGGAAATATCACAGATAAGAGCTAATCACTGTGGCACGCATAGCAGAGGAGGTCCAGTCTCTCGGTACCAATAAGGAAAAGCACCAGTCACTGGGGCAATGAACACAAAGCAAAGTATGTCACTGGGACACTCATAACAGAGGAGAGAATGTCACCGGTCCATCCATACTGGATGAAGGCTAGTCACTGAGGCACCCATTACAGAGGGAACACAATCAGTAGGGCACTCTTAGGAGGAGGCTCAGTAACTGGGGCGCCCATCACAAAGTACACACTGTCAATGAGACATCTATCACAGAGAAGGCAGGTCACTTAGGCAACCTTCACTGGACTGTCCAGTTTGGCCAATTAGAAGGAGGGCCAACATTGGGGCACTGATCAGAGGAGGATCAGTCACTGGTCCACCCATTACAGAGTAGGCACAGTCACTGGGGAATCCCTCACAATGAGAACTAGTCACTGGTGCACAGATCACAGAGAAAACCCAGTCACTGGGGCAGCCATCATGGTAGATGGTTAGTCTCTGTGGCACCCTTCACAGAGGAGGCCAGTCGCTGGTTACCCATAACAGATTTGTTCCAGTTCATGAGCACTGATTACCGGGGAGAGCCAGTCATTGGAGCACTGATTATAGAGGGGGGTCAATCAAAAATTCACCAAACAAATAGAAGGGATGGTCAATGAAGATCCCATCACAAAGAAGGGCTAGTCCCTGAGACAGACGTCACAGAAAAGGGATAGTTACTGGGGCATCAATCACAGAGGAAGGCCAGTCACTGGGATCCACAAAAAGGAGATGCAGTAACTGCATACTTGAGGAGAGTTTGTAACTGGGGCACCCAGCAGAGAGGCAGACCAATCACAGGGACACCCCTCACACAGGATGGGATTATAGAGGGAGCTCAATCATGGGGACATCTATCACAGAAGAGGGCTATTCGTTGGGGCACCCCATTTGGAGGAAGACTAGTCACTGTGACAACAGTCACAAAGGAAGTCCACACAATGAATCACCTATTATGGAGGAGGCCCAATCACAGGGATTTTTTTCACAGAGGAGAGTCAGTCACTGCAGCACTTAGTATAATGGAAGTCAGAAACTGGCACCCATCACAGAGTAGGACTAGACCCAAAGACATTTATTTTGGTGGAAAGCCAGTTACTGGAACACCCATCACTGAGGAGGACTATTCACTGGGGAACACATTGTATATAATAACTATTCAATGAGCACTCATCTCAGATGATGTCCAGTCATGGCAGCACACAATATAGTGGAGAAAGAGTCACTGAGACACCCATCACATAAAAGGAATAAAAGCATGGCACCCAATGGACAAAAATTGGAACAATTTCCCCTGAAAACTGGAACAAGACAAGGATGCCCACTCTCATCCCTCCTGTTCAATATAGTATTGGAAATCCTGGCTAGAGCAATCAGAGAAGAGAAGGCAGATAGGGGTCTCCAAATAGGAAAAGAAGAAGTCAAATTATCTCTCCAGATGACATGATCGTGTACCTTGAAAACCCAAGAGAATCTGTCAGAAACCTCCTTGCACTGATAAAGGCCTTCGGCAAAGTCTCAGGATATAAAATAAATATGCAAAAGACAATCGCATTTCTTTACACCAATAATAAACAAGCAGAAACCCATATAAGAAGAACAATTCCATTCAAAATAGCCACAAAAAAATGAAATATCATGGCATCTTTCTAACCAGAGACATGAAAGATCTTTACAATGAAAACTACAAAACTCTGCTCAAAAAAATCAAAGGTGACACAAACAAGTGGAAAAATATCCCATGCTCGTGGATTGGAAGAATCAACATTGTGAAGATGTCCATCTTACCTAAGGTAATCTACAGATTCAATGCAATACCTATCAAATTACCAGCAACATTCTTCTCAGACCTAGAAAAAACAACACAGGAATTCATATGGAAACACAAACGACCAAGAATAGCCAGAACAACCCTCAGCACACACACACAAAAAGCAGGTGATATCACATTACCAGACTTCAAACTTTACTATAAAGCTACAATCATCAAAACAGCTTGATATTGGTATAGGAACAGGCATATAGATCAGTAGAATAGAATTGAGATCCCAGAAGAAAAACCTCAATTTGTCAACACACTCATCTTCGACAAAGCCTCCACCACCTATCACTGGGGAGAGGAGAACCTATTCAGTAAATGGTGCTGGGAAAACTGGCTGACCACATGCAGAAGATTGGAATAGGACCCCTATCTATCCCCATACACAAAAATTAACTCCAAATGGATCAGAGACCTAAATGCAAAACTTCAAACCATAAGAACCTTAGAAAATGAAGGACATACCCTCTTGGAAATTCGAACTGGCATCCAATTACTGAACAAAACTCGAAACCCACAAGCCATAAGGGATAAGATATACAAGTGGGACCTCATTAAACTGACAAGCTTCAGCAAAGTCAAAGACCACCAAGAGAGCAGGGAGACAGCCTACAGACTGGGAAAAAGTATTTTCCAATTCCAGGTCTGACAAAGCTTAGCATCTTGGATCTACAAGGAACTCAAACTTGCTGAAAAGAAAACAAACAAACAAACAACCCCACTATAAAATGGGCAGAAAATATGAACACACACTTCACAAAGAAAGACATCCGAGCAGCCAACAGACACATGAACAAATGCTCAACCTCACTAATCATCAGGGAGATGCAAATCAAAACCACACTGAGATACCACCTAACTCCAGTCAGAATGACAATTATCAATAACTCAGAAAATAATAGTTGTTGGAGAGGATGTGGCAAAAATAGAATACTCCTACACTGTTGGTGGGAGTGTAAACTAGTGCAACCTCTGTGGAAAGCAGTGTGGTGATTCCTAGAAGCTCTAAACATCAACCTCCCATATGACCCTGCAATTCCCCTACTGGGAATATACCCTGAAGAACTCAAATCATCCTATAGAAAAGATGCCTGCATACAAATGTTTATCGCAGCATTGTTCACAATAGCAACAACCTGGAACCAACCACGCTGTCCATCAAAAGAGGACTGGATTAAAAAAAATGTGGTACATATACACGACGGAATACTATGCAGCCATAAAAAAGAACAGAATCATGAATTCCACAGCAACCTGGATGGAGCTAGAGTCTATAATACTGAGTGACCTCTCACAGAAACAAAGATCTGAGTATTACATATTCTCACTCATACAGTGGACCCTGATCATCCAACACACTACCCTAAGAAAATTACTGACAATGGTGGGAAACAATGGGGGGGATGGGACTAATGGTAGTAAACATCTCTCAGGGGATCAAGAGACACCTGTTATCAACAAGGGGGCCTGAATGAAGCATATTTGGATACCTAACCCTTAACTGTAACCCACAATATCAAAATAAAAAATATTGATAAAAAAATAGCATGGCACCCAAAATATATAAAGGACAGTCAGTAGGCACTAATCAAGAGAGACACAGTCACTGGGCACTTGCCACAGAGGAGGGTAAGTTACTGGACCATCCATCACATAGGAGGGACAGTCACTCAGACACCCAAACTACAGGAGTGTCAGACATTGTGGCACATATTAGAGAAAAGGGTTGGTCATTGAAGGCACACATTACAGAGGAGAAGCCGTCACTGAGGCACCCATAACAGAGGAGAGCCACTCACTAGGTCTCTGACACAGGGGACAGTCAGTCACTGAGGCAGTAAATGAGGTACTCATCACAAAAAACGGCCAATCACTGAGACATCCATCTCAAAGGAGGGCCAATCATTGGGACAACAATCACAGATAAGATGTAGTCATTAAAGTAGCCATCACATAGGAGTACAGTCACTGGGACAGTCATTGCACAAAAAGCCAGTCAACTCTGCATTCATCATAGAAAAGGACCAGTCACTGGCCATCCATCACAAAAGTGGGCCGGTGATGTTCTCACCCCTCACAGAGAAAATCTAATGTCTGGGACATGTATCACAGAGGAGGGCTAGTTACTGTGCCACCCATAACAGAGAAGGGTTAGTCACTGTGGAAGTCCTTGTGGAGGAGAGATGGACATTGGAACAACCTTCATAGAGGAGGGGCATTCACTGGGGACCCCACAAAAAAGTACACCTATTTACTTAGGAAGCCATCACAGAGGAAGTCCAGTCATGGGGACACACATCACTGAGAAAGACTAATTCCTGGGATGCACATCACAATGGAAAGCTATTCACTGAGGAACCCATAACAGAGAAGGTCTAGTCACTGGGACTACCATCACAGAATAAGGAAATTCACTGGGGCATCCATTATGGAACAGAGACATTCACTGGAACAACCTTCACAGAGGACAATCAGACACCGAGGCACCCATAACAGAGGAGAACCCATCACTCTGTCTCCCATCACATAGGTGAACCAGTCACTCATGAACACATCACACAGGATGCCTTTTCACTGGGGGACCCATCACAGAGGAAGCATATTCACTGTTGCACACATTACAGATGAGGACTAGTCACTGGGAAACCCACAACAGAGAAGGCAAAGTCACTGAGACACCAATCAAAGAGGAGGGCTAGTCAGTGATGCACATGTCATAAAAGAAGAGTAGACACAGAGATACCCATTTGTAGGAGGTCCAGTCCCCAGAGCACCCAACACAGAGGAAGGTTTATTGCTTAAGCATACATCAGAGGGGAGACCCCTATCACAGAGAAGGTCCAATCTCTGTGGCACACATCAGAGAGGAGGCTCCGTTACTGAATAAGGTCAGCCACTGGGACACTCATCACAGAGACGGTCCAATAACTGTGTCACCTATCACAGATGCAGAACTGTCACTTGGGCACCAATAACAAAAGAAAACCATCCACTTGGAAAGCCATACACAAAGGCACTCTTCATAGAGGAGGGCTAGTCATTGGAACACTCATCAGAGAAGACAAGCAGACACTGAGACATCCATAACAGAGGAGAACCAGTCTAAAGGGCACTCATCACAGTGGAGGGCTAGTCACTGTAACACCCATTAGAAAAACCAGTAATTGGGACATCCATTAAGAAGGAGGGTCAATATAAGTGTCACTCATCACAGAGCCAGGCCAGTTACTACAGCATTCAACACAGGAGACTATAAGTCACCGGAGCACCCATTTTGACGAAGATCATTCACTAGGCCACCAATCACAGATGTGTGCTAGTCATGGAGCACCTATTGTGGAGTTACAGAGGAGGCCCAGTCACTTGGACTCCCATTGCAGTAAAGGACAAGTCACTATGGCATCCATTATGGAGGAGGGTCAGCTATGGTACACCCTTCACAGAAGAAGGCTAATCATTGGGGAACCTATTAAAGAAGACAATCAACACATGGAACACCAATCACAGATGAGAGACAGTCAGTGGGCTACCCATCACTGACTAGAGACAGTCTCTGGATTGCCCATTGAAGCTGACGCCCTGTCACTGGAGCATCAAATACATATTGTCAGTCACTGGTACTTCAATTTCAGAGAAATGCCAGTCAATTGAGCAAAAAAACCCAAAAAGTCGAAGAGCTACTTAGGTACTCATCACAAAGGAGAGTCAATCACTGAGAGAGCCATCACAGAAAGAGCCAGTAACTGGGGCACCTATCACAGAAAAGGGACAGTCAATGGTGTACAGAAAACAAGGGTGGACCAGTTAATGGGGAAACCATCACAGAGGCCGGAATATCATGGGGACAGCTGTCACAGAGAAGGACTAGTCACTGTGGAACCCATAAGAGATGAGGGTCAGTCATTGAGACATCCATTATGGAGGAGGGCTAGTTGCTGCGACGCCCATCATATAGGAAGACCAGTCACTGGGGTGCCCATCAAAAAGGAGTACCCATCCTTGGGACACTCTTTATAAACCAGAGTCAGACACTGGGCACCCATAATAGAATAGAGCTAGTCATACCATAATTCATTATAGAAGAGAGTTAGTTAGTGGGACTACCAAAACAGAAGACAAGTCACTGGGGCATCTAAGACAAAGGAGAGCCAGTCAATGTGGTATGCATACCAGAGGAAGTCAAGTCACTGAATTATCTATCAGATAGTTGCGGCACTCACTGAGCCACCCATTAGGGAAGGAGCATTCAATGGGGCACCAATCACAGAGGATGGTCAGTAGATTGGGCACTTCTCACAAAGCAGGGCTAGTCACTGTGGTACCTAACACAGAGTAGGGCTAAGCATTGGGGCACATAATGAAGAGGAGGTTCAGTCACTGGTGCACACATCACATAGGACAGACTCACTCAGCACAGAAAAGAGGTTTTCACTGGAGTACCCATTATATAGGAAAATAGTTCCTGGGACCTCCACCACATAGGAGAGCCGAGGCACCCACCACTGAGGTACCCATCACAGAAGAGTACCAGTCATTGGGACATCCATTATAGACAAGGGTCAGTCACAGAGACACCCAAAACAGAAAAGGCTAGTTACTGCATAACTCATTCTGGAGGAGAGTCAGTTACTGATACTACCATCAGAGGAAACAACCAGTCATGGGGCATCTAACACAGAGGAGAGTCTGACAATGTTGCATGCACCACAGGGGAGACCGAGTCATTATCCTATGCATCACAGAGTTGTGCCAGTCACTGATTAGGGAGACTGGCATTCAATGAAGCACCAATCACAGAGGAGGGTGAGTCACTGAGACACGCATCCAGAGGAGAGTCAGTCACTAGGGCATGAATTAGGAGAAGAGCAGTTAATTGAGGAACTGATTACAGAGGTGCAGCTGTCACTTAGACACCAACCACATAGGATGTAAGCCTTACAGAAGAAGGCTACTCACTGTGGCATCCATCACAGAAAAGAGTCAGTCACTGTGGCAACCATCACAGAGGAGAAACAGTCACTGGGGCACTAATATAGAGGAAACCCTGTCATGGGGACATCTATCACACAGGAGGTTCAGTCATTGGTACATTCATTATGGAAGAGATTCAGTCATTGGGGCATCCATCACAGAGTACGGTAATCACTGGTGGATGAATAATCAAGAAGGACCAGTTACTAGGAAACCCATCACAGAAGAGTGTTATTTACTGGTGAAGCAGTCACAGTGGAGGGCAGCACAATGTGGCATCAATCAGAAAGGATGCCCTGTACTTGGGTCCTCATTATGGAATAGGACCAGTCACTGTGGCGCTCATCATGAAGGAGTGCTGGTAACTGGGCTACCCAAGAGGGAAGATGTCCAGTCACTGGTGCATCCATCACAGAGGAGGTTCAGTCACTGAGGAATCCCTAATAAAGAAGGGTCAGTCACTGGAGCACCTCTTATGGAGGAGACCCAATCATTGGTACACCAATCACAGAGAATGTCTAGTCACCGGAGAAACAATCATATAAGAGGGCCAGTCACCAGGACATACATCATAGAGGAGTGTCAATAATGAGAAACCCATTAGAGAGAAATACTAGTCACTGGGATACCCATAACAGAGGAGAGTCAGTCACTGGGACAACCATCACAAAGAAAAGTGAGTCACTGACACAACCATCACAGAGGAGAAACAACCACTAAGAGATACATCATAGAGGAGGACTAGTACCAGGGACACCATCAGAGAGAAGATCCAGTCACTGAGGTACCCATCCCACAGGAGGACCAGCACTGGGACATTCGTCAGGTGGAATACCAGTCACTGGCACAACAATCACAGAGGGGCCCCAATCACTGAGGAACCCATCTAAGTGGAGGGTCAGTCATTGAGGCAACCATCCCAGAGGTGGGTCACTCACTGAGACACTCATCCCAGAGGAGGGTAAAACACTGGGACACTCATTTTGGAAGAGACCCAGTCACTGTAACAAACATCAGAGAGGAGAACCATTTACATGCATTACAGAAGAGATCCAGTGGGACAACCATCAAAGACGATAGCCAGTCACTAGGGCAACCATCACAGATGAGAGTTAATCATTTGGGCATTCATTATTGAAGAGCACCAGACACTAATCATAGAGGAGCTTCAGTCAGTGCAGCACCCATCACAGAGGAGGGCCAGATACTGAGGCACGCTTCCCAGAATAGTTCCAGTCACTGGGAAACCAATCAGAGAAGATGGCCAGTCACTTGGGCATGTATCATAGAGAAGATCCAGTGTCACTGGAGCACCCATGATAGAAAAGGTTATTCATTACGGCAGAAGACCTGTTAATGGGACTGTGGGAAGTCACCTGGACAAAAAACACAGGGGATGTCTTCTCACTGGATCACCCCTCACAGAGGAGTTAAATCATGGGGAACACATTATAGAGGTGGGCCAGTCACTGGGACACCCATCGCAGAAGAAACCTAGCTACAGATGCACACATCACTGAGGAGAGCAAGTCACTGGGACAAACATAACAGAAGAGCATCAGTCGCTGGAGCACCAATCACCGAAGAGGGCTAGAAACTGTGGTTAGAAGGAATAGTCACTTGGCAACCATCAGAATGAAGAGTCAGCCACTGAGTCACCCACAGAGGATAGCCAGTCATTGGTGAAATTATCCAAGATAAGGAGAATTCACTGAGGCACCCATCCAAGACAAGGGCTATCCACTGATCACTCCTTAGGAGGAGAACCAGCCACTAGGGCACTACTCACAAATGTGGGCCATTAACTGAGGCATCTACCCAAGAGAAGGGCCAGTCAATGACACCCATTCCAGAAGAGGTCAATTCACTGAGATATCTATCCCAAAGGAGGGACAGTTAATGGGGTAACCCATTAGAAAGATGGAAAGCCCTGTGACACTGAATGCAGAAGAAAGTCAGTCACTAAGGCACCCATACAAGAGGATGACAAGTCGCTGGGGCACCCATCACAGAGGAGGACCAGTCACAAAGACATGCATCATTGATGTGAGCCAATCACTGGAGAACCTACGAGAATAGGGATAGTCAGGAGGGTACTGGTTATGGAGGAAGATCAGTCACTGGGCACAGTTCACAAAAGAGGCCAATGACTGAACCACTGATGACAGAGGAGGGTCAGTAACTGGGGAAATCTTCACATAGTAGTGCCAGTTAGAGGGCACAATTTGTAGAGAAATGTCAATCACTGGGACACCACAAATTAAGTCTAGTCACTGTGAAACTCATTAGAGAGGAAAGCCAGTCAGTGGGAAAACCATCACTGAGAGAAATCAGTCACCGGGGCACACATCTAAGAAAAGGACCTGTAACTGGGACAGCAATTATGGAGGAAGTCCATTCACTGAAGCAGTCATCACAAAGGAAAGTCAGTCACACACATCACAGAGGATAGCCCATCACCATGGCGCCCATCATGGAGAAGGGATATTCAACAGAACGTTCAATATGGATGATGTCCAGCCTGTGGATCGTCAATCAGAGAGAAGGGCCCATCACTGGGGCACCCAACACAGAGAAGAGTCAGTTACTGGGGCACTAATCACAGAAGATGGCCAGTCACTGGGTTTTTCATCACAGATGAAATTAAACCACTGTAGTACCCATGACAGAAAAGTACTAGTCACTAGGGCATCCATTTTGGAATAAGGAGAGTCAGTGAATCACCAATCACAAAGGAGGGCCAGTCACTACAGCACCCATCACAGAGGAGGACCCGTCACTGGGAAACCAATCACAAAGGAGGGTTTGTCAATGGGGCAGAAATTATGTAGGAGGCTCAGTATGACACACCCATCACAGAAGATGGCTAGTCACTAAGTCATCCATTAAGTAGCAAGGTCAATTTCTCAAGCACCAATCGCCAAGAAATGCCAATCACTGGGGCACTCATAATGGAGAAGGGCTTGTCACAGTTGTACCCATTATGTCCGAGGCAAGACAGAGAGGCAGCAATCACTGAGGGAATCTAGTCACTGAGGCACCAATCATGGCAGAGGATCAGTTAAAGAAGCATTCTTCAAAGAGGGGTTAGTCACTTGGGCACCTATCACTGAGGCAGTCACTATGACCTCAATCAAAAGGAAGCGTTTGTCCATTATGGAGGAGGTCCAGTTACTAAGACACCTATCACAGAGGAGGGTTAGTAACTAGGACACTCATTATGGAGGAGGGCCAGTCACCAAAGAGGAATAGTTACTCAGACATCCATAATGGAGAAGGTCTAGCCACCCGTTATCCAGAAGATCCAGTCACTGGGACTGTGATCACAAGGGAAAGTAATTCACTTCAGCACCCATCACAGTAGCTGAGGCAGTTACTACAAAGTAGGGTGATTCACTGACGCTTCAATCACAGAAGTGACTCAGTCACTGTGGAACCCATTAGAAACGGGGACAATCACTAGGATCTGATCACACAGGAGATCCAGTCTCTCAGGAACTGTCATAAAGGAGGCCCAGTTTCTGGGGTACCCGTTGCAGAGGAGGGCTAGTTATTGAGGTACTCATTACAGACGAAACCAAATGGGCTTCTCCTTAAGTAGGATAAGTAGTCACTGAGGCACCTATCATAGAGGAGGACCAGTCTCATGGGCACCCATCACAGAAGAGGACGAGTCTCTGGTTCACCTATCACAAAGGAAGACTGGAATCTCAGGCACGCAATACAGATGCAACAGCAACTGTGGCTCATATTATGGAGAAGGGTCAATCACTGAGGTTTCTATCACAAGGAAGGGCCAGTCAGTAAAGTACCCATCAAATAGGAGGACTATTCACTAGGTCACCTATTTTGTAGGAGGGCTAGTGACATTGACACACATCATAGAGGTGTGCTAGTCACTGGCATACCCATTATAAAGAAGGGCTAGTCAGTGTGGTGCTCATCACAGAAGAAACCTAATTATTGGGACATGGATCACAGAAGAGTCTGTCACTAGTACAACCACCAAAGTGGAGGACCAGTCACCAGGGTACCCAACATTTAGGATGCCAGTATTGGGTAACACATCACAAAAGATGGCCAGTAACTGGGGCACCAAATACAGACAAAAATTAGTTCACCAGAAACTGGTCACAAAGGAGGGTCTGTCAATGAGACATCCCACCTGGAGGAGGAAAAATCACTGAGGACCCATCACAGAGGAGAGGCAGTCACTGATTCACCATTCACCAAGGAATCCTAGTCACTGGGGTAATCATTTTTAGACTGTTGTGTCAGTGAGGGACCAATCACAAACGAGGGACAATCACTCGGACACATAAAACAGAGGAGACCCAGTAACTAAGCCACCCATCACAGATGGGGCCAGTCAGTGGGAAATGCAAAACAGAAGAAAGTCTGTCACTAAGGAACCCATCTAAGAGGAAGTCACCTCACTAGGGCATCCATCATAGAGTAGAGACATTCTCTGGTGCACCAATCGCAAAGGAGAGCTAGTCACTGTGGCACCCATCTCAGAGTAGGGCTAGTCACAGGGATACCCAATATGGAGGTGGGTCAGTAACTGGGACACTGATCACAAGGAAAGATTTTCACTGACACATCTATCACAGAGAAGGGTCAGTAAATGGGTTAACAATTACAGAAAAAGACTGGATGCTTGGGACCTCCTACAGATTGAAGCTAGTCACTGTAACACCCATCACAGAGGACAGTCAGTTACTGGTTCAGCCATCACAGAATAGGGCCAATCACGGGGTCACCCATCAAAAAGGAGGGCCGAAAACGGAGGCATCTATCACAGGGAAGGGCCAATCATAAAGGCACACAACACAAAGAAGTGCGAGTCACTGAAACATCCATCACAGAGGAGGGTGTGTCATTGAGACACCCATCACAAAGGAAGATCAGCCATTTGGGACCCCATTATGAAGTAGGACCAGCAACTGGACACCCATCACAAAAAAGATCATTCATTTGGATACTGAGAAGGACCAATCACTGAGACACACATAACAGAGGGTGTGAAGTCACTGGATCACCCATCAAGAGGAGGGCTGAAAACTGAGGCATCCGTCATAAGGGAGAGCCACTCACAAAGACACACAACACAGAGAAGAGCTAGTACCTGATACATCTATCACAAAGGGGGGTGTGTCATTAAGACATCCATCACAAAGGAAGGCCATTCATTTGGGTACCCATCACTGAGGAGGGCCAATCACTGAGATACAAATAACAGAGGATGTGTAGTCTCTGGGTCACCCATCAAAGAGGGGGACCTGTCATTGAGACAACCAACAGAACAGGGCTAGTCATTGGGGCACACATCACAAAGGTGAGCCAGTCATTGGTACATTCATTACAGGGGAGGGGCCGTCACTGTGGTACCCATAACAAAGAAAGACCAGTCACTTGTGCGTGTGTCACAGATGTGGAACACTCAGGGGGGCACTCATCACAGAGGAGGGTTAGTGACTGGTATAGACATCAAAGAGGAGGGCTAGTTACTGTGCCATTCATCAAAGAAAGGAGACTCATTGGGACACCATAATGGAGGAGGGCCAGGTACTAAAAAACTTATGACAGAGAAGGTCCTGTGACTGGGTCTCCCATCACTGAGAATGGCTTGTCACTGGGACATCCATCACAAAGCAGGGTCAGTCACCATGGCATCCATAATGTTGGAGGCCAGTGACAAAGGCATGCATCAAAGTGGAGTCCTGCCACTGTGTTACCCATTATGGAGAGGGTCAGTAACTGAGAAACCTATTACAAAGAGGGGCCAGTCACCGGGTTGCACATTACAGAGGGGGGCTAGTAACTGGAACCCCCATCGTAAAACAGGGCTAGTCATTTGAGCACCCATTATGGTAGAGGGCTATTAGTTGGGACATTCATCATAGAGGAAGGCCAATCACAGGGCACCCAATACAGAGTAGGGCCAGTCACTGGGGCACCCATCACAGAGCAGGGCTATTTATTGAGACACCCATCACAGAGGAGAGCTAGACATTGGGGCATCCATTTTATAGGAGACCCAGTCATTGGGGGCAGTAATCAAAGAGGAAAACTAGTGACTAAGGCACCCATCACAGAGGAAGATCAGTCACTGGCCATCTGTCACAAAAGATAATGAATCACTGGGGAACTCATCACAGATGTGGACCAGTAACAAAAGTACTCATTTAGAGAACTCCTATTCACTGAGAAATTAGTAACTGAAGAGATCCAGTCAGTGGGACACACGTCAAACAGGAGAGACAATCACCTGGACAGCTATCAAATAAATGGCCATCATTGGGGCACCCATCATAGAGAAGGGCTACTTAGTACCCATTATGGAGTAGGCACAATCACTGAGGTGTGGATCACAGAGCACCAGTCAGTGAGGGACCCATCACAGAGGAGGGCTAGTCAGTGGACAATCCATCACAAAGGGGGATCAATCCACCCATTATTGAGGATTTCCAGTCTCTGGAACATACATCATAGAAGAGGACTGGTCCTTGCACACATCAGAGGAGGGTCAGTCGCTGGGGCACCTATCACAGAGAAGGATCAGTAACTGGAGCTCCCATCACAGATGAGGTTTAGTCATTTGTTCACGTGTGACAGATGTGGACCAGTCATGAGGGAAAACATCATAGAGGAGGGTTAGCAACTGGGACAGTCATCACAGAGGAGAGCTAGTCATTGTGGCACCCATTTCAGAGTATAGCCTGTCACTGGTTCACTCATTATGGAGGAGGCCTTGTCACTGAAACAACCAACGAAAATAATGGCCACTCACTGGGGCACCCTTCACTGAGAAGGACCAGTCACAGAGGCACCCACCAAAGAGAAAGGACATTCACTGGGGCACCCATCACAGAACATTGGCAGTCACTGTGGCATCCATCATAGTGAAGGCCAGTCACAAAACACCCATTAAAAAGGATGAGTCATTGGGACACCCATCACAGAGGAGGCCTTTTCATTGTAGCACCACTCACAGAGGAGGGCCAGTTAATATGTCACCACTATGGTTTAGAGCTATTTGCTGGAAATCTCATCACAGAGGAAGGCCAGTCACTGGAGCACCGATCACAGAGAATGACCAGTCATTGGGGCACAAATTTTGTAGGAGAACCAGTTACTGGGGCAGTAATAACAAAGGAAATATATTACCTAGGGCACTCATCACAGAGGATGACCAGTCACTGGTCATCTGTCACAGAGGATGGCCAGTCATTGGGGTACCCATTCCAAAGGTGGATCTGTTACTGAAGCACCAATTTTAGATGTCCCGTTCACTGGAGAAATCATCACTGAAGACAGCCAGTCAATGAGAAACCCATGACACAGGAGAGTCAGTCACTGGGGCACCAATCAAATAAAAGGGCCAGTCATTAGGAACCTGTCAAAGAGAAGCGCTACCTACTTTGTCACATACTATGGAGGAACAGTCACTGAGGCACCCATCACAGATAATGAGCTAATGAGACACCCATCCCAGAGGAAGGCTAGTCACTGGTACACAAATCACAGATATGCCTCAGTCCACAGGTGCACTTCACAAACTATGGCTAGTCACTGGGGCACCCATCAGAGCAGAGGGCCAGTTACTAAAGCATCCATCCCTGGGACATCCATCACAGAAGGGGTCCAGTCACTGGGGCACAAATTACAGAGGAGTGTCAGACATTGGAACATGGATAGAGAGCAGGGTCTTTCTCTAGGGCACCACTCACAGAAAAAAAGGCTAGTCAGAGCATAGTCACCATAGAGGAGCAACAGTTATTGGGGCAATCATAACAGAATATAACCAGACACTGTGGCATCTATTAGTGAGGAGAGGAGATAACTGGGGCACCAGTCAGAGGAGGGCCAGTCACTGGGGCATCCATTAGGGAGAGAGCCAGTCAATGGGGCACCAATCACAGAGGAAGGTCTGTCACAGGGGCACACCTCACAAAGCAAGTCTAGTCACTGTGGCACCCATCACAGAGAAGGACCTGTAACTGTGGCACCCAAACAAAGGAGAGCTAGGCACTGAGGTATCTATGACAGAGCATGCCCAATCTTTAAGTAGAGGGCCTATCTTAGGGCATCTGAGGGTACTCAGTCATTCACTGAGTACCCATCACAAAGAAGAGGCAATCGTTGGAGCATTCATTATGAAGGAGGTCTAGTCACTGTGGCACCCATATGAAGAAGTGTCAGTCAGTAGGGGACCAAATACAGAGGAATTCCAGTCACTGTGG
>NW_007186376.1:0-355 GCF_000164805.1 Carlito syrichta
GAATGAAATGGAATGGAATGTAAAGGAATGGATTGCATTGGAGTGGAATGGATTGGAATGGAGAGAATGGAATGGAGAGGAATTAAAGGAAAGAGAATGGAACAGAAATGAATGGAATGGAATGAAATGTAGTGAAATTGAATGGTGAGGAATGGAATAGAGTGGAAAGGAATGGAATGGAGAGGAATAGAATGGAGAGGAATGAATGGAGAGGAATGGAATGTAATGGAATTGATTGGAGTGTTATGGGGAGGAATGGAATGGAGTGGACTGCAATGAAATGAAGAGGAATGGATTGGAGAGGAATTGAATGTATAGGAATGGAATGCAATAGAATTGAATGGAATGGTGAGAA
>NW_007186377.1:0-630 GCF_000164805.1 Carlito syrichta
TGAATGGTGAGGAATGGAATAGAGTGGAAAGGAATGGAATGGAGAGGAATAGAATGGAGAGGAATGAATGGAGAGGAATGGAATGTAATGGAATTGATTGGAGTGTTATGGGGAGGAATGGAATGGAGTGGACTGCAATGAAATGAAGAGGAATGGGTTGGAGAGGAATTGAATGTATAGGAATGGAATGCAATAGAATTGAATGGAATGGTAAGAAATGGAGAGGAAAGGAATACAATGGGATGGAATGGAGAGGAATGGAATGGAATAGAGAGGAATGGAATAGAATCATAAGGAATGGTATCGAGAGGAATGGAATGGAAAGGAATGGAATGGAATAATGAGGAATGTAATAGAATATAATATAGTGGAATGCATAGAAATGAAGAAGAATGGAATGGATAGCAATGGAATGGAATGGAATGGAATGGAATGGAATGGAAAGGAAGGGACAGAAGTGGAATGGAATGGAGAGGAAATGTGAGGAATGGAGTTCAATCGAATGAAATAGAGAGAAATGGAATAAAAAGGAATGTAAATGTTTGGAGGGGAATGGAATGGATTGGAAAGTAATGGCGAAGAATATAATGATGTGGAATGGCATGGAAGGGAATGGAAAGGAATGGAGAG
>NW_007186378.1:0-499 GCF_000164805.1 Carlito syrichta
TAGTTAGCTGGCTGTATAACTGACATAACTAGCTAGCAAACAAGCTATCTTGCTGCCTGGATAGCTTACTTAACTAGCTAGGTAACTGGCTAGTTAGTTGGCTAGCTGAATTAACGATCAAGCTGACTAGCTAACTGACTAGTTAGCAGACTTAACTAGCAAGCTGACTAGGAACATGAGTAGCTAGGTGACTTAACAAGCTAGGTGAATATTTAGCTGACTTACTAGCTGACTTAACTACTAGCTGGCTAGCTACAAGTTTTGACAAGTTGACTAGCTAGTTGTCTGGTTAGCTGGCTAGCCAGCTGACTTAACTATCTAGCTACCTTGTTCATTAGACAGCTAGAGAGCTGGCTTAACTAGCTGGAAACCTTGATGTCTAGATACCTAGGCAGCCAGCTAGCTAACTAGCGGGCTGACCATCCGGCTAGTCAGCCAGCTTAAATAGCCAGCCAGCTTAACTAGCCAGGCAGCCTGCTGGTCAACCGGCTAGCCAGCT
>NW_007186379.1:0-810 GCF_000164805.1 Carlito syrichta
AGCTGGCTAGCCCAGCTGACTTAACTATCTAGCTACCTTGTTCATTAGACAGCTAGAGAGCTGGCTTAACTAGCTGGAAACCTTGATGTCTAGATACGTAGGCAGCCAGCTAGCTAACTAGCGGGCTGACCATCCGGCTAGTCAGCCAGCTTAAATAGCCAGCCAGCTTAACTAGCCAGGCAGCCTGCTGGTCAACCGGCTAGCCAGCTGGCTTAACTAGCTGGCCACCTAACTGACCAGCCTGATAACCTGCCTGCTTAACTTGCCAGCCACTTAGCTAATCAGTCAGCTAACCAGCTGACATAACTAGCTGACTTAACTAGATGGCCTGCTTTCTAGCCAGTTGTACTAACTAGTTTGCTACATAGTTAGCCAGCCGGCTATCCAGCTGAATTTCTAGGTGACTTATCAACTAGCCAGTTTTCCATCCAGCTGACTTAAATAGCAAGCTACCTAGGTAGCCAGCGGGTTAGTCAGCTGACTTAACTTGGTCACTAAAATATCTAGTCAGCTGGTTAGACAGCTGACATAACTAGCTAGCTACCTAGATAGCATCCTGGTTTGCCACCGGACATAATTAGCTAAATTAAATAGCTAGCCACCTGACGAGCAAGGTGCCTTAATTGCCTAGTACATAGCTAGCCAGCAGGCTAGCCAGCTGACTTAACTAGCTGATTTAACAAAGTAGCCAACTGGATAACCATCACACTTAACTAGCTAGCTACCTAGATAGACACCTAGACAGCCAGATGACTAAACTAGCTGCCATAACTAGACGCCTGATAGCTAGCCAGCTGACTTTACTAGCTA
>NW_007186380.1:0-773 GCF_000164805.1 Carlito syrichta
TAAAAAAATTATGCTAAAAAAAAAAAAAAAAATACTTTCCAACCTGTTAACTAGTAGAGTTATGGCAATGTGACACATCATGTCTATGAAAACCTTAGTGTATATTTATGACAACCAGAGACTGAAAGTGGCCAATACCAAAAGTATTTCTGACCTATTAGATTCCCTGAATGGAACTACAAGTCCAGGTATTCTCAGATCACAATTTGAGCCACCACTATAAATCATATATATTGCTCACAGATGTCAAATAATTAATGGGGTTTTAATAAGATGGTGTGTGAAGTTTCACTTCTGAGTTTTTTCTTTTTCACTTATGTTCTCCTAAAACATTCAAATCCAACAATTTTGTTCATAAATAAAAATATTTGGGGGGGGACAGGATCAGGATGGCAACGGCATAGGTGAACTGGTGAGATTCTCTGAACGTGAATTCCCAAAAAGGCTATTACTTCTCTTCCTCCATCCCCCAGCCCACCACCAGCCATGCTGGTGCCTGGCCCGGGAACTTCGGTCCCACACAGGGCCAGATATTGCGGCCCCCTACTGCTGCTGTTTCACTGCGTGTGTGGGAGTCTCCGGTCCCAGACCCCTCCAGCTCCCTCCCCGGCTGCATTGTCTCCAGCCCGGCACCTGGCACCAAGCCGCCAGTCACACAGAGAGGCTCTGGGTGCCTGCCCCTCAGAGACACTGGTCCCATTTCTGGCTGAAGTACCCTGTGGGGGGCCCAGGACCACTCTCGCCACTCACCGCCTGCCCTTTGGAGCTATGGA
>NW_007186381.1:0-743 GCF_000164805.1 Carlito syrichta
ATTTCATCTTTTTAGTGTCCTCTCCATTCTTTTCCCTTGGTTTCCTCTCCATTCCATCCCGTTCCACTCCATTTCATTTCTCTCCATTCTATTCCTCTCCATGTCATTCCATTCCACTCTATTCCATTTTTTTTCCTCTCCATTCATTTCCATTGTATTCCTTTCCACTCCTTTCCTATCCGTTCCTATCCATTCCATTCCATTCCGTTCCATTACTTCCATTCAATTCCTCTCCAATCCATTCCTCTCCATTCCATTCCTCTTCATTATATTGCACTCCATTCCATTCCATTCCTTTCCGTTGTTGTCCAATCAATTCCTTACCATTCCATTCCTCTACATTCTAATTCACTCCATACCATTCCTCTCCATACTATCCTTCTTCATTCCATTGTATGCCATTCCATTCCATTCCTCTCCCTTCCATTCCCTTCTATTCCTTTCCACTCCTTTCCTCCCCGTTCAATTCAAATTCTTTCGATTCCTCTCCATTCTATTCCTCTTTCTTCCATTCCATTCCATTACTTTCCATTTCTCTCCATTCCTTTCCATTACATTCCGTTCTGTTCCATTTCTATCCATTCCTTTATTCTCCATTTCAATGCATTCTACTATATTACATTCCATGACATTCCTCAGCATTCCATTCCATTCCTTTCCATTCCATTCCTTTCAATGCCATGACATTCAATTCTATTCCATTCCTCTCCTTTCCATTTCATTCCTCTCTATTCCATTTCTCT
>NW_007186382.1:0-321 GCF_000164805.1 Carlito syrichta
AGAGGAATGGAATGGAATTTAGAGAAATGGATGGAGAGTAATGGAATGGATTTGGATCGAGTGGAGTTCTATGGAATGGAGAGGAATGGAATGGAGAGGAATAGAATGGTGTTGAATTGAATAGAATGGAATGGAATGGAGATGAATGGAATGGAGAGGAAAGGAATGGAATGGAGAGGATAGGAATGGAATGGAGAGCAATGGAATGGAATGGGGAAGACACAAATGGAAAAGAGTTGAAGGGAATGGAATCCAATTAAGTGCAATGGAATGGAGTCGAATGGAATGGAATGGATTGGAATGGACTGATTGGAATTGAAT
>NW_007186383.1:0-350 GCF_000164805.1 Carlito syrichta
AGAGGAATAGAATGGTGTTGAATTGAATAGAATGGAATGGAATGGAGATGAATGGAATGGAGAGGAAAGGAATGGAATGGAGAGGATAGGAATGGAATGGACAGCAATGGAATGGAATGGGGAAGACACAAATGGAAAAGAGTTGAAGGGAATGGAATCCAATTAAGTGCAATGGAATGGAGTCGAATGGAATGGAATGGATTGGAATGGACTGATTGGAATTGAATCGAATGGAATGGATATTAATGGATTAAAATGGATTGGAATTGAGAGGATTGGAATGGAGACCGAAGGAATGGAGAGGAATGGAATGGAGTGTAATGGAATGGAAAGGAATGGAATGGAGAAGA
>NW_007186384.1:0-903 GCF_000164805.1 Carlito syrichta
TGTTGGCTAACGAGATAGCTAGCTTACTGAAAGAGTTGGTTAACGAGTTAGCTACCTCTTTAACTAGTTGGTAGTCTAGTTAACTACCCGACTTAACTAGTTGTTTAAAGAGTTAGCTAAGTGACTTAACTTGTTGGCTGACGATTTGCCCACTAGTCAGCTCTATTAACTACTTGGATGGCTGATGTGGTGAACTAACTAGTCGGCCGATTAGTAGGCCGACTATTTAGTTGGCCTAACTTGTAGGCGACTAGTAGCTGAGCTAACTTGTTGGCTGACAAGTTAGCCGACTAGTCGGTGGATTGGTTTGCTGACTTTACTAGTGGGCTGGCTAGGCAGCTGACCAGTTAGCTGACTTAACTAGTCATCTGGTGAGTGAGCCAAGAGGTGATCTGACTTTACTCATTCTCCAATGAGTGAGCCGACAGTTCAGCTGACGTAACTAGTCAGCCAGCAAGTGAGCTGACTTGTCAGCTGACTTAACAAGTCAGCCAGTGAGTGAGCTGACTTGTCAGCCAACTGGTCAGAGGACTTAACTTGCAGACCAGTGAGTGAGCCGACCTGTGAGCCAACTTAACTAGTCGGCCATCGAATGATGCGACAGGCTAACTGCCTTAACTAGTCAGGTGACACACAGGTGACTGGTGAGCTCCCTTAATTAGTCGGCTGGTGAGCAAGCCGACTAACTAGCTAACCTGTTGGCCTGTGAGCAAGCCGAGAAGTTAGTTGACCTATTGGCTGGCAAGCAAACCAACTAGTTTGCTGATCAGTAGGCATGCGTGGGAGCTGACTAGTAAATTGAACTGATCAAAAGAGAGTGAGCCCACTAGTTAGATTAACAGCTAGCTGAGTTGATAGCTGACTAGTGAGCTAAATACCTAGCTGATTTGCTAGCTGACTTAA
>NW_007186385.1:0-351 GCF_000164805.1 Carlito syrichta
CTAGCCAGCTGTCTCAACTATGTGACATAACTCGTTAGCCAGATGGCTAGGCAGCTGACTTAACTAGCTGACATCACTAGCTAGCCAGGTGGCTAGCTAGCTGACTTAACTAGTTAGTTGGCTTGTCAGCTGAATTAACTACCTAGCTAACCAGCTGACAAATGAGCTGACTTAACTAGGTGACTTATCTAGCATGTCAGCTGGCTAGCCAGGTGACTTAACTAGCTACATACCCAACTAGGTAGCTGGCTACCCAGTTGACTTAACTAGCTGACTTAAATACCTAGCCAACTGACTTAACTCGCTGACTTAACTAGTTAGCTACCTACATAACCAGCTGACATTAATAGC
>NW_007186386.1:0-341 GCF_000164805.1 Carlito syrichta
ACTTAAATACCTAGCCAACTGACTTAACTCGCTGACTTAACTAGTTAGCTACCCACATAATCAGCTGACATTAATAGCTGAAATAATTAGCTTTGTACATAGCTAGCTATTTAGCTAGCTAGCCAACTTAACTAGCTAACTTAACTAGCTAGCTAGCTGATATAAACAGCTGACAACTAGCTAGATACCTAGCTCCCCAGCTGACTTAACTAGCTGAAATAACTAGATAGCCAGCTGTATAGCAATCTGACTTGACTAGCTTTTTAATTAGCTAGCAAACCGGCTGGCCAACTGACTTAATGAGGTGACTTAACTAGCTAGCCAGCTGGTATTCAGGTGAT
>NW_007186387.1:0-665 GCF_000164805.1 Carlito syrichta
TAGGATATCATCTACATACTGTAACAAAAGTCAGGGTTAGGGATTCTTGTACGGAACTCACTCAAGTCCTCATGTAGAGCATCATCGAAGATGGTGGGTGAGTTCTTGAATCCTTGGGGCAGTCGCGTCCAGGTGAGCTGGCCATTGATGCCTCTCTCCGGGTCCGTCCACTCGAAGGCGAAAATGTCCTGACACCGTGGCGCCAAGAGCAGGCTGGAAAAGGCATCTTTTAAATCCAACACTGTGTACCATGTTCTGGTTGGGGGCAGAGCAGTAAGTAATGTGTAGGGATTCGGGACTGTAGGGTGTATGTCCATCACCCGCCTGTTGACCTCACGCAGATCCTGGACTGGCCTATAATCGTTGGAGTTAGACTTTTTTATTGGTAAAAGGGGTGTATTCCAGGCTGACTGACAGGGCCGCAGTATTCCAGCATCTAGTAACCGCCGGATGTGAGGAGTTATGCCCTCTCGTGCGGCTAGGGGCATTGGGTACTGTCGGACCCTGACCGGATCGGCTCCTGCTTTGAGCTCAATGAACACTGCCGGCCAGTGTTTGGCTAGTCCCGCTCCCTCCGTCTCTGCCCATGCCTGGGGAAAGTCCTGCAACCATTGATTTATATCTTCTACTGGTGGCGGTGGGTCCTGGTGGAGGTGATACTCATC
>NW_007186388.1:0-632 GCF_000164805.1 Carlito syrichta
CCATGCTGGACGAGACAAAGGAACTGTCGCGTTGATGATATCTGGATTTTGGGTCGGCTGCCTGTCTTCCCCCAGAACCAATTTCCGGGCTTCCGTCTGAATACGTTCCCTTTCCTCCATTGTGAAGAAAACTTTTAAGAGCATTTGGCAATCATCCCAAGTAGGCTGGTGGGTAAAAAGAATACTCTCTAACAGGTCAGTTAAATCTTTTGGATTTTCAGAGAATTTAGCCGTTTGCGTTCTCCAATTATATAAATCAGAGGTGGAGAACGGCCAATAGTGAAGGGGCGGCTCTCCAGTTTCATCTGGAGGCCCAACAGCACGGAGGGGGAGCGTGGTGGAGTCTGCGGGTCCCTCCTCCAGCGCTGGGGCTCCCCGGCCAGTGCGTCCCCGCGTTCCTGCTGCCGGTCCGCACCGGAGTTCCTCTGCTTGGGGCGCAGGAGCCGGTTCCCCAGCGGCCCCCTCCGCGGCACTCCCTTCGGGTGCCGGGGGTGCCGAGGGGACCCTTGGGTAAGGTGGGGGGAAAAACAAATCCTCTTGCTCGGAGTCCGGCAGGACCGGATAGAGCGGAGGTTTGGTCTGCGCCTTGTCTTCCAGAGGCCTGCCGTTTGGCTCACCATTCTTGATTTTTT
>NW_007186389.1:0-331 GCF_000164805.1 Carlito syrichta
CACAATAAGGTCTTATCTTATACTACTCAAAAGGGCTATTATTTAAAAGTAAAAAAAATGACAGATTCATGGATGCAAAGAAGGGAGCGCTTATACACTGTTAGTGGGAATGTAAATTAGTTCAACTCTATGGAAAACAGTATGGTCATATCTCAAAGAATTAAAAACAGAATTACCATTTGACTCAACACTCTTACTACTGGGTATCTACCCAAAGGAAAATCAGTAATTATATTAAAAACACCCTTGCATTTGTATTTATTTTATTTTATTTTTATTTTAAGTGTGTGGGGTACAATTCAGGGTTAGGTATACAAATGTTCATTATGCA
>NW_007186391.1:0-326 GCF_000164805.1 Carlito syrichta
CATTCCATTCTATTCCTTTCAAATCCATTGTTCTCCATTCTATTCCTCTCCATTCTAATCGTCGCCTTTCCATTACTATCCATTGTATTCATCTCCATTCCATTCCCTTCCAACTAATTCCATTCCATTCCATTCTGTTCTTTACCATTCAATTCTGCCACATTCCATTCCTCCCCCTTCCATTTCTGCCTATTGAATTCTAGTACATTCCATTCCAATCCTTTTATCAACTTTCCATTCCTTTCTAATCCATCCCTCTCCATTTCATTCACTCCATTCCATTCCACTCCATTCCATGCGATTCCACTTTATTCCATTCCTCTCCA
>NW_007186392.1:0-309 GCF_000164805.1 Carlito syrichta
CCCCTTCCATTTCTGCCTATTGAATTCTAGTACATTCCATTCCAATCCTTTTGTCAACTTTCCATTCCTTTCTAATCCATCCCTCTCCATTTCATTCACTCCATTCCATTCCACTCCATTCCATGCGATTCCACTTTATTCCATTCCTCTCCATTCCTTGCCATTACTCTCCATTCCATTCTTCTCCATTACATTCCAATCTATTCCATTCCTCTCCATTCCTTTCCATTACATTATACTCCATTTCTCTCTATTTCATTACATTCATCTCAATTCCTCAGCATTCCTCTCCATTCCCTTTCATTCCTC
>NW_007186393.1:0-754 GCF_000164805.1 Carlito syrichta
TCAGCGGTTATTCAGCTAGTTAAATAGTTAGCTAGCTATTTAATTCAGGTAGTAAGTAACCTAGCTAACTAGTTAAGTCAGCCAGTTAAGTCAGCTAGCTAAGTAGTTAGGTTGGCAAGTTAAATCAGTTAGTTAATTTATCTTCTAATTTAGTCAACTGGTTAAGACAGCAATCTAGCTAGGTAGCTATAGGGTTAAGTCAGCAGGTTGAGTCAGGTTTTTAGCTAGTTAACCAGCAGGTTAATTCAGCGGGTTGAGCCAGCTAGCTAACTAGTTAGCAAATGGGTTGAGCCAGCTACTTGACTACGCTAGCTAGCTAGTTAGCTAACGAGTTAAGTCAGCTGGATGGTCAGCTAGATAGCTAGATAGCTAATGAGTTAAGTCAATTGGTTGAGTCAACTAGCCAGCTCATTAGCTAATGAGATAAGTGAGATGATTGTCACCTAACTAACACACTAGATAATGATGAATCTAACTCGTTATCTAGCTGGTTAAGTCAGATAGCTAGCAAGGCAGCTAGTTATCTAGCTGGTTAAGTCAGATAGCTAGCAAGGCAGCTAGTTATCTAGCTGGTTAAGTCAGATAGCTAGCAAGGCAGCTAACTATTTAAGTCAGCTTGTTTTCTAGGTAGCTAACTAGTTAGCTAACTCTTAAGTCAACTGGCTAACTAGGTAGCTAGCTAGTTACTTAACTATTTAAGTCAGCTGACTAGCTAGGTAGCTACTAGTTAAGTCAGTTACTGAAGTCAGCTGGG
>NW_007186394.1:0-301 GCF_000164805.1 Carlito syrichta
CAGCTAACTAGTCAGCTCACTCGCATGCCAAACTTTCAGCAAACTAGTCGGCTCACTCACGAGCCAACAGGTCAAAAAACTTGTCAGCTCACTCAGAGGACAACTCAGCTGGATGAGTCAGATAGCAAGCTAGTTAACTAATCAGGTTCCTAACCAGCCAACTAGTTAAGTCAGATCATGGGTCAGCTCGCTCACCAGTTGACAAGTTAAGGCAGCTCACCTGTCAGTTCACTGTCCAGTTGACTAGTTAAGTTGGCTCACTGGTTGGTTCAATAGCTGGTCAACTAGTTAAGTCTTCTGA
>NW_007186395.1:0-730 GCF_000164805.1 Carlito syrichta
CCAGTTGACAAGTTAAGGCAGCTCACCTGTCAGTTCACTGTCCAGTTGACTAGTTAAGTTGGCTCACTGGTTGGTTCAATAGCTGGTCAACTAGTTAAGTCTTCTGAGCTGTTGGCTCACATGCCAGCTGACTTAATTCAGCTAACCAGTGAGTTCAAATGCCGGCAGAATAATTAAGTCTGCTGACCAGTAAGTTCACTCGCTGGTTGACTAGTTAAGTCAGCTGACAAGTCAGCTCACTCACCAATCAACTAGTTGAGTCAGCTGACAAGTCGGATCACTCACCAGCTGTCTAGTTAATTCAGCTCACTTGGCTCACTCACAGGCCGACTAGTTAAATCTGCTAACTGGTCAGCTTACTAACCTGCCAACTAGTTGAGTCAGCTAACCAATCAGCAGACTAATCGGCCAAATTCTCAGTTGATATATTAGCTCAGCTAACTAGTCATCTGACTAGTTAGTACAGCTAAATTTATTGCCAACTAGTCGTATGACTGGTTAGCTCAGCAAACCAGCATGACAACTAGTTAACCTAGTTAACTAGTGGGCAAACTTGTCAGTCAACTAGTTGACCCAGCTAACTAGTTGGCTGACTAATCGGCCAACATGCTAAGCCAGCTAACAAATCGGCTGAGTTGTCAGCCAAAGTGTTAAACCAGCTAACTTGTCGGCCAACTAGCCAGCCAACAAGTTATTTCACCTAGTTAACTTGTTAACCAACTAGACAAGT
>NW_007186396.1:0-393 GCF_000164805.1 Carlito syrichta
TAGCCAGCTGGCTAGCCAACTGAGTTAACTATCTCACTACCTAGCTAGTGAGCTGTCAAGCCACCTGACATAACTAGCTGACTTACATAGCAGGCCTGATTGTTAGTCAGCTGTATTAACTAGCTTGCTATCTAGCTAGCCAGCTGGCTAGTCAGCTGACTTAACTAGGCGACTTAACTATCTAGCCAGCCGGCTAGACAGCTGACTTAACTATCTAGCTAGCTAGCTAGCCAACTTTTAAGCCAACTGACTTAACTAGGTAACATAACTAGCTAGCCAGTTAGACACCTAGCTACCTAGCTAACAAGTTGGCTAGTGAGCTGAATTAACTAAGTTGTTTAACTACCTAGCTAACTGACTTATTTAGCTAGTCAGCTGACTTAACTAGTTAGC
>NW_007186397.1:0-690 GCF_000164805.1 Carlito syrichta
CAGCTGAGTTAACTAGTTGACTTCACGAAGTAGACAGCTGGCTATCAAGCAGACTTAACTAGCTAGCTACCTAGCTAGACAACTGGACAGCTAGCTGACATAACTAGCTGACTTAACTAGATTCCGGATGGATAGCCAGCTGACTTAACTAGCTACCTACCTGCTTAGCTCGCTGACTCTCCAGCTGTCTTAATTACCGAACTCCCTAGCTATCCTGCTGACCAGCGAGATGAGTAAAGTAGGTGACATTACTAGCTAGTCAGCTGGCTAGCCAGCTGACTTAAAGTTTGCTATCCTGCTTAGCAGCTGGTTCTCCAGTTGACTTAACTAATTGACTTAACTAGCTACCCAGCTGACTTAAAGCTGACTTAAATAACTAGCTTCCTAGCTGGCCAGCTGACTTAACTAGCTGATTCAACTTGCTAACTAGCTAGCTAGTTATCATATAGCTAGCTGACTTAACTAGCTGACTTAACTAGCTAGCTATCTGACATATAAAGCTGACTTAACTAGCTAGCAGCCTAGCTACCCAGTTGACTTAACTAGCTGAAATAACTAGCGAGCCAGATTTCTACACATCTCATATAACAAGCTTCCTAGCTAGATAGCCAGCTGGCTAGACAACTGATTTAATGAGCTGACTTAACTAGCTACCCAACTTATTAGCAGCTGAATAAACAAGATGACTTA
>NW_007186398.1:0-361 GCF_000164805.1 Carlito syrichta
TTTTCCAGAGCTCTTATCGCAATATTCTGCTGATTAGACAGGTGTAGTGGGTAAGGATACAATTTATCTTGCAATGTTTACAGAGGAGAAACCTTCAAAGAAAAACCTCCAGGAAGGGAGTAATGCCTGTTTCAAGGCTGAAGCCATCTCTTTCATCACCCCCTTAAATCCCAGGGGCAGAGGCTGCTTCTTTTCCCTTTCACACTTGGAAGGCTGAGGCGAAAGGACTCCCTGAGCCCAGCAGATGGAGGCTGTGGTGGCTGGGAGCATGCCACTGCACTCTGGCCTGGGCGACAGAGTGGGACTCCAACTCAAAAAACAAAACAAAACAAAGAAAGGAGGATTTACATCTTTGGGAGGT
>NW_007186399.1:0-351 GCF_000164805.1 Carlito syrichta
AAGTCTCAGAGTGTGCTTGGTTGGTTCTGTTAGTCTACTGACTTTAATCTATCCCTTTTCCCTTTTTTTTCCTTCTTTTTTCCTTTTTTCTTATTTCTCTGTAAACTCTATCTTTGTATAGAGGAATGCACACCAATAAGGAGGTTGATCAGAGTGTATGTTAGCATCATCATATGTTTTAGTTTTTTATATGGTTGTTGGTTAGTTTTCAGTTGTGGTTATTGTTTTTCTTTATATTTGTTGCAGTATTTGTGTCTCTTTTCACTTGCCAGTTGGTACACTCATCTGTTTTCCCTCTCACTCCTCTCTCTCTCCACCCCCCTCTTCCCCTCACTGCCTGCTCCATTCTCT
>NW_007186400.1:0-513 GCF_000164805.1 Carlito syrichta
CATGCATCTTTGCAAACATCCCCTTCACTCATTCCTTTTTGGTAATGCCTCAGTGTCCTGGGCCTCTTATGGGCAGAGACATTTTAGCCAAGTTTCAGGCGTCCATCCCCTTTAACCCAAGTGCGGCCCTCTGCAACCCTTCCCCTACAGCCCCGTTCTTGGCCCTTCTAACCACTGATAATTCTGACTCACATCCCCATTTGCCCTCCTCAATAGTGAAACCTCAAGTATGGGACATAGACTCCCCCTCCCTAGCACACTGCCCCCCAGTCCACATTCAACTTAAAAATCCTTTTGCACATCCTAATCAGCCACAGTACTCCCTTCCTACCTCCAGTCTTCTAGGACTCCAACCTGTCATTAACTCTTTGCTACAAAAGGGATATCTGCACCCCACTAACTCCCCGTTCAACACCCCCATTTTAGCAGTACGAAAACCAAACGGCACTTACAGCTTAGTGCAGGATCTAAGGCTCATTAATGCAGCTGTCATCCCCATCCACCCGCTAGTTC
>NW_007186401.1:0-320 GCF_000164805.1 Carlito syrichta
ATGGTAAGCAATGGAATGGAATGTGGAAGAAAGGAATGGAATGCTGGGGAATTTAATGGATAGGAAAGGAATGGAGTGGAATGGAATGGAAAGAAATGGAATGGAGAGGAAAGTAATGGAATTGATGGGAGAGTAATGGAGAGGAATGGAATAGAATGGATTGCAATGGAATGAAGAGAAGTGGAAAGAAGAGGAATGGAATGGAATGGTATCAAGAGAAACGGAATATAATGCTGAGGAATGTAATGGAATGTAGTATAGTGAAATACATCGAAATGGAGAGGAAATGAATGGAGAGGAATGGAATAGAGTGTAATGAA
>NW_007186402.1:0-788 GCF_000164805.1 Carlito syrichta
CAATAAAGGTGACTAAACTAGCTGAATTAACTAGTTATCCAGCTGGCTAGCCAACTGACTTAACTAACTCTCTACCTATCTAGTCACTTGGATAGCCAATTGACTTAACTAGATGACTTAATTAGCTAGCCAGCTGGCTAGTCAAATGACTTAAGTAGGTCACTAACTAGCTAGCCATCTGGGTAGACAGTTGACTTAACTAGTTGTCTTAACTAGCTGGCCTGCTTTCTAACCAGGTGAATTAACTAGCTAGATACATAGCTATCGAGTTGGCTATCCAGCTGAATTAACTGGGTGTCTTATCTAGCTAGCCAACTGTCTAACCAGCTGTCTTAACTAGCAAGCTAGATAGGTAGCCAGCTGGTTAGACAGCTGCTTTAACTAGGTGATTTCACTAGCTAGCCAGCTGGCTAGACAGTTGACATAACTAGCTAGCTACATAGCTAGCAAGCTTTCTAGTCAGCTGACTTAACAAGCTGACTTACCTAGCTAGCCATCTGTCTAGCCAGCTGAATTAATTGACTAGTTACCTAGTTAGTCAGCTAGCTAGCCACCTGACTTAACTACCTGACTTGAAGTACCCACCTGACTAGCCAGCAGACTTAACGGGCTAGTTACCAGCTAAACATCTGGTTAGCCAACTGACTAAACAAGCTGCCATAACTAGATGCTGGATGTCTAGCCTGCTGACTTAACTAGCTACCTACCTACATAGCCCCTGGCTTGACAGCTGACTTAGCTATCTAGTTACCTAGCTAACTTGCTGGCTAGCGAGCTGACTTAACTAG
>NW_007186403.1:0-311 GCF_000164805.1 Carlito syrichta
TGCAGCAACCTGGATGGAACTTGAGTCTATAAAACTGAGTGACCTCTCACAGAAACAAAGATCCGAGTATCACATGTTCTCACTCATATAATGAACCTTGAACATCCAATGTAATACTATAAGAAAATGACTGATGGTACTGGGAAACTATGGGGGGGGGAGGGCAGTGGGATTAACAGCAGCAAATATCTGTCTGGGGAAGGGGAAACACCTCTTATCAACAGGGTGCCTGAATGAAATGTAATTGTACACCTAACCCTTAACTGTACCCCACAAAACCTTAATAAAAAATATTGATTTAATAAAAGAAA
>NW_007186404.1:0-966 GCF_000164805.1 Carlito syrichta
TCAGGCAATCCACTCACCTCAGCCTCCCAAAGGCGTGGGATTACAGGCTGAGCCACCGAACCCGGTTAAGTAGTGTTTTTAACTAGCTAGCTACCTGGCTATCCAGCTGACTTAACTAGCTAGCTACCCAGCTAGGCAGCTGGCTAGCCAGCTGACTTAACTTGCTGACTTAACAAGCTAGCAACCTGACTTAACTGGCTGATTAACCAGCTAGCTACATAGCTAGCCAACTGCCTTAACTAGCTGACTTAAGTAGCTAACTAGCTGACATCATTAGCTGAATTATATAGCTAGCTTCCTAGCTAGCCAGCTGACTTAACTAGATGAAATAATTAGCTAGTCTGATGACTAGCCATCTGACTTAACTAACTTATTACCTAGCTAACCAACTGGATAGCCAACTGACTTAATGACCTGCCTTAACTAGCTATCCAGCTGGTTGACAAGTGACATAACTGGCTGACTTAACCAGCAAGTCAGCTGGCTAGACAGCTGCCTTAAGTAGCTGGCTACCTATCTAGCCACCAGGCTAGCCAGCTGAATTACCTAGCTGATTTAAGCTAGCAAGCTGGCTAGCCAGCTCACTTAACAGGCTAGCTACCTACATAGCCAGCAGGCAAGTTTGTTGGCTTAAACAGCTGAATTGAACAGTTAGCCTGCTGGCTTTCAATGTGACTTATATAGCTAACTACCTACCTAGCTAGTTGGCTAGATAACTGACTAAACTAACTGACTTAACCAGCTACCCAGTTGGCTACCCAGCTGACTTAACTCACAAACATCACTAACTTGCCAGGTAGCTATCTAGCTGACTTAACTTGCTAGCAACCTACATTGCCAGTTGGCTTGCCAGTTCTCTTAACTAGGTGAACTAACCAACTAACCAGCTGGCTAGCCAACTGACTTAACTGACTCACTACCTAGCTAGCCAGCTGGCTAGTCAGCTGACTTATCTAGCTGACATAA
>NW_007186405.1:0-812 GCF_000164805.1 Carlito syrichta
ATCCATTCTGCTGCACTCCATTTCATCCCACCCCGTTTCATTCCATTGCAATCCAAATCATTCCATTCCTCCCCATTCTGTTCCTCCCCATTCCATTCCTCTCCATTCCATTCCATTTCCTTCCAATCCATACCTCTCCATTTCTTTCCATACCTCTCCATTCCATTCCATTCTTCTCCATTCCACTCAATTTTTCTCCAGTCCATTCTATTCCATTCCTCTCAATTCCTCTCCCTCCATTCCATTCCTATTTCTTTCCTTACCATTCCATTCTGCTCTATTCCATTCCATTCTTCTCCATTCCACTCAATTTTTCTCCAGTCCATTCTATTCCATTCCTCTCAATTCCTCTCCCTCCATTCCATTCCTATTTCTTTCCTTACCATTCCATTCTGCTCTATTCCATTCCATTCTTCTCCATTCCACTCCTCTCCATTCAATTACATTCCACTCTATTCCATTTATTTCTCTCCATTCCATTCCATTACCCTCTATTCCATTCCATTCTTCTCTATTCTATTCCATTCCATTGCATTTCATTACATTACATTCCTCCCATTCGATTTCATTCCATTGCCTTCTGCTCCATTCCATTCCATTTCTCTCCATTCCATTACACTGCATTCTAATCCTCTCTAATCGATTCCTCTATATTCCATTCCTCTCAATTCCATTCCTCTCCGTTCCATTCCACAAATCTCCATTCTATTCCATTCAATTCGTTTCCTTTCCATTTCTTTCCTCTCCATTACAATCTGTTCCTGTACATTCCATTCCGTACTTTTCCATTTTTCTCCATTTCTTTCCCGTTC
>NW_007186406.1:0-601 GCF_000164805.1 Carlito syrichta
GATAGATAGATAGATAGATAGATAGATAGACAGATATAGACATATACATACATTCAGATAGACAGAAGACAGACATAGACAGACACACATATATGCTATATTTAATATCATAAATCTACTCCAATGATGATTTTGACAGGGAGTATAATATCACTAGTTCTAGTAGATTTTTAAAAATCTTAATTGTTCACAGAAATGAATAGAATCAAATGTAACTGTCCTCTGTGATAGAATGGGACAGAGAAAAGATCATGGGATGTGCAAATTACTAGGTAAAACACACACACACACACACACACACACACAATTTGGGTTCTGCACTTTGGTCATACTTGGGTTCTGCACTTTGGTTATAACAGTGTATTCCTTTACCTGGACCCATGTCTGCCTTCCATTTATTCTTCATCTGATATCTTTTCCTATTACCTGCCAAAAAATATCAACCTTCCCTCCTTTATGTCACTTTTGCAATTGTTCTTCCACTTTTGCAATGTAGTGTCATAATGTCTCTACATTGTGAACAAAGGTTCAGAGCTCGGGCCTGGGTCCAAATTTTGTCTCCACAACTGATTTGCTGTTAAAATTGCTGAGAAAATTACTT
>NW_007186407.1:0-414 GCF_000164805.1 Carlito syrichta
GGAGTGGAATGGAATGGAATGGAGAGGAATGGAGTGGACAGGAAAGAAATGGAATGGAATGGAATAGAATGGAGAGGAATGGAATTGGATGGATTGGAGGGAATGGAATGGAGAGGAAAGGAATGGAAACGAATGGAATGGAATGGAATGGAATTGAGAGGAATGGAATTGAATGGAATGGAATGTTGAGGAATGGAATGGGTGGAATTGAATGGAATTGACAGGAATGGAATGGTGAGGAAGGAAAAGGAATGGAATGGAAGGGAATTGTATGGAGAGGAATCGAGTGGAATGGAGTGCAGTGGAAGGCAGAGGAATGGGAGATTTTAGAGAGGAATGAAATGGAATAGAATGCAGGGGAAAGGAGAAAAATGGTATGAAATGGAATGGAATGGAATAGAAATGAATTGAATG
>NW_007186408.1:0-450 GCF_000164805.1 Carlito syrichta
AAAAGGAATGGAATGGAAGGGAATTGTATGGAGAGGAATCGAGTGGAATGGAGTGCAGTGAAAGGCAGAGGAATGGGAGATTTTAGAGAGGAATGAAATGGAATAGAATGCAGGGGAAAGGAGAAAAATGGTATGAAATGGAATGGAATGGAATAGAAATGAATTGAATGAAATGGAATGGAGAGGAATGGAATGGAATTGAGAGGACTGGAATGGATTGGAGTGGAATGGAGAGGTATACAACGCAGGTGAATGGAATGGAATGGAATGGAATGGAGACGAATGAAATGGAATGCAGTGGAATAAAGTAGAGTGCAGTGGAATGGAATGGAAAGAAGAGGAATAGAAAGGAATGGAGTGGAATGGCATGAATGGAAAGGAATGGAGAGAAATGGAATGGAGAGGAATGGAACGGAATGGAATGGAATTGAGAGTTATGGAATGGAATGG
>NW_007186409.1:0-852 GCF_000164805.1 Carlito syrichta
TACCTGCACACACATGTTTATTGCAGCATTATTCATAATAGCAAAAACATGGAACCAACTATGCTGCCCATCGAAAGTGGACTACATAAAGAATATGTGGTACATATATACAATGGAATATTGTGCAGTCATAAAGAAAAACAAAATTATGAACTTCACAGTAACGTGGATGGACTTAGAGTCTATAACACTCAGTGATCCATCACAGAATTAAAGATCTGAGTACTACATGTACTCACTCATAAACAGACCCTGAACATTTATCATAATCCTATAAGAAAGGGATTGGCAGTAGTGGGACACTGCCATAGAGGGGTACAAAACATCAATAAGCATGCCCAAACTTTACCTGCATGATGACCACTTATGAACCTAACCCTGAATTGTACCCCACATCTTTAAAATAATTTTTAAAAAAATAAAAATATACTCTAAAAAAAAAAACTCTCTGCCTTTCTCTCTCGGGATTCTGAACTGGTCCCTGGCCTGTCCATGTCTCATCCTTGATGTGCATCCTTGTTGGGTGGGACAGAGTGCCCCATTGCAAGCATGAACACAGAACAAGCGTGGCTCTATGGGAAGCAGCATCCTTGAGAATTGCTTTTGCCTTAGAAGTTTCCATGGAGGCCCCTTGACCCCTAGACTCTTCATTTCACCTTCATCTCTGGATTGTGCCAAAGGCCATTGCAAACCTAATGAAAATCAGGTCCTGGTCCTTTTTTTACTTCTTCTGTAACCTGCAGGATACATTTCTCATGGAGTATTGATAATCTATGACAGGTTGTAGCCGCTTCTTTCAGACTATTGCTTCTGAAGGATGTTTACACATTTTTGTGTCAATTTCCAGCTGCT
>NW_007186410.1:0-778 GCF_000164805.1 Carlito syrichta
TGCCAATCACATAATTCCTAGGTTTGGTGTCCCTTTATCTCTCCAGTCTGATAACAGACCCGAATCTACCTCACGAGTTGTACAATCCCTAACAACCGACGTCCACATTAACTGACATTTCCATATCCCATACCACCCACAATCGTCCGGAAAGGTTGAGCGAGCCAATCGCACCCTCAAAGACACATTCACCAAATTATCCCTCGAACTCCATCGAGACTGGGTCTCCCTCCTCCCACTGGCCCTCTTCCGCATGCGAGTTCTCCCAAAAAAAACCGTCCCAACTCTCGCCTTTTGAAGTGATGTATGGCCGTCCAGCCCTGCCCCCAGGAGTCCCCACTACAACCCCTCTGACACCTAATCACATACTTTACCCCCTCTTGTCCTTCATTCGTTCCCACATTTGGGAATATCAAAACCTCCTCTTACCAGTCTCGTCCAAATGTCAAATCCCACCTCCTCTTATTCCTGGACAATGGGTCTATTTTTCTGACCCGGAAACTAAAACTCACCTCAGCCCAAAGTGGTCTGAACCTCTTCAAGTAGTTTTATCCACTCCCACGGCAGCAAAACTTATCACAGCCCAACGTCAGGTTACACCATGGATTCACATTTCCCGTCTTAAACCTGCCACCTCTCCTTCCTCACAATCCACCCATAATAAGACTTGTCCACCCACCCACAGGTACACCTGCTCCCAGGTTCCAGACCAACCACTTAAACTTCGCCTGTCTCGACTCACCACTCATCCCAACCCAAATCCAACCCAACATCCTGG
>NW_007186411.1:0-869 GCF_000164805.1 Carlito syrichta
CTACCCAGGTGGGTGCCAGCTAGCTGGCTATCCAGTTGCCTAGCCAGCTAGCCAGCCGGGTAGCTAGCTAGATAAAACAGGAGGCTAGCCGCTTAGCCAACCACGTAGCTAGCTAGTTAAGTCAAGCCAACAAGCTAGTCAGCTAGTTAAGTCTGCTAGATAGCCAGTTAGCTAGTTAAGTGAGCTAGCAACTCAGCTAACTATTCAGGTGCCTAGCTAAGTCAGCCAGCTAGTCAGGTTCCTAGTCTGCTAGTTAGTTAAGTAAGCTAGCAAATCAGTTAGTTACTTAGCTAACTGGTCAGCTAACAACTCGGCTAGCTGGTGAGCTAAACTAGTGGGCTCCCTCACTTTTCATCAGGTCAGCTAACTAGTAGACTTGCTTGCCTGCCAACCGGTCAGCAAACTAGTTGTTTCGCATACCAGTCAACAGGTCAACTAACTTGTCGGCTCGCTCGCAGGCCAACAGGTCTGCTAACTAGTCGGATTGCTCACCAGCAGACTAGTTAAGACAGCTCAATAGTTTGCTCACCAGCCGGACAATTAGTTATGGCAGCACATGAGTCAGTTCACTCGCCAGCATACTAGTTAATTCGCTGACCAGTCGGCTCTCTCACTGGCCAACTGGTTAAGTGAACTCACTGTCTACTCTCTCGCCAGCCGACGAGTTAAGTCAGCTAAACTTTCAGCATCCTAGCCGACCAACTATTTAAGTCAGTTCACCAATAGGCTGACTAGCGGGCCAATTTCTAAGTCAACAAGTTAGGTCAGCTAAATAGATGGCCGGATAGTTAAGTCAGCTAACTAGTCGACCAACTAGTCGGCTGACTAATTAGGTGAGCAAACTACCCAGTCAAATACTTACCTGAACT
>NW_007186412.1:0-390 GCF_000164805.1 Carlito syrichta
AATACTCTCCATTCCATTCCATTGCATTCCATTCCTTTCCATTACTCTCCATACCATTTCATTCCATTCCTTTCCATTACTCTCCATTCCATTCCATTCCATTATTCTCTATACGATTCCATTCCATTCCATTCCGTTACTCTCCATTCCATTCCTTTACACTCCATTCAATTCAATTCCATTACTCACCATTCCATTCCATTCCGTTGCTTTCCATTCCATTCCGTTACACTCCATTCCATTCTATTTCATTCTGTTACTCTCCATTCCATTCCACTCCATTCCATTCCCCTCCTTTCCATTCCATTCCATTCCATTCCGTTACTATTCATTCCATCCCATTCAATTCCATTACTCTCCACTGCATTCCATTCCATTCCATTCCATTCC
>NW_007186413.1:0-361 GCF_000164805.1 Carlito syrichta
ATTACTCTCCACTGCATTCCATTCCATTCCATTCCATTCCATTCCGTTTCTCTCCATTCCATTCCATTCAGTAACTCTCCATTCCATTCCATTCCATTTCATTCCATTGCATTCCGTTATTCTCCATTCCATTCCGTTACTCTCCATTCCATTCCATTCCGTTACTCTCGATTCCATACTATTCCTTTCCGTTACTCTCCATTCCAATCCGTTACTCTCTATTCCATTCCATTCCATTGCATTACATCCCATACCTTTCCATTCCGTTACACTCCATTCCATTCCATTCCATTCCGTTACTATCCATTCAATTCCATTACACTCCATTGAATTCCATTTCATTCCAATCCGTTACTCTCCA
>NW_007186414.1:0-360 GCF_000164805.1 Carlito syrichta
TCGATCTTGTTTATCCTTTCAAAGAACCAGCTTTTTGTTTCACTGATTTTTTTGTATTATTTTTTTGTCTTCTATATCCTGGATTTGGGCTTTTATTTTGATGATCTGGATTCTTCTGCTGAAATTAGGTTTTTTGTGGTCTTGCTTTTCCAGCATTTTTAGGTGGCTTATTAGGCTGTTATTTTGTGATCTTTCTATTTTCTTCGTGTGCTTTTGTAGGGATATAAATTCCCCTGTTACTACAGTTTTTAAGGCATCGCAGAGATTTTGGTAAGATGTTTCTTCATTTTCATTTGTTTCCAGGAATCTTTTGATCTCTGTTTTGATTTCATCATCGACCTAGAAGTTGTTTAGCATCAT
>NW_007186415.1:0-622 GCF_000164805.1 Carlito syrichta
ATGTTTCTTCATTTTCATTTGTTTCCAGGAATCTTTTGATCTCTGTTTTGATTTCATCATCGACCTAGAAGTTGTTTAGCATCATATTGCTTAGTGTCCATGTCTTTGTGGGTTTTGGGGGGACCTTGTTGGTGTTTGTTGGGAGCCAACATATGTAACCACACAGCTGAGGCCTATGAAGGCCTATTCAGAAGGTCGTCTTGGAGACAAGGATATAACATCAAGTGTGTACATATGAATAGTAACCAGTGTATTATAAGACAACAGAATTTTCAATATTAGGAAGTGACAGTCTAAAATAAAATCTTATTATATCCTATGAAAAATGCACAGCAGAATTATTTTATATCTCTTTTTGTTTCTAAACTGTTTTTCTTCTTAAGATTTTTTAGCTGTTATTTCCTGGTAAATTGATTGATTAGATTTTGTTCCAGTATGTAGTTTCATTTGGGGTTATGATGACGTTATAACTGTGATAATAGTTGTATTATGTTGCTTTTGGTCAAGCAGAACGTTCTTGTTTTTTGTACGTGCAGTAACTTTCAGCTTGCTTCAGTCCCTGACTGTCGTTATGGCAACTGTGCAGTTCATTGTTTTAAGTGGCATGGCAGGTTTTGAGACG
>NW_007186416.1:0-520 GCF_000164805.1 Carlito syrichta
TGGCTGCCCAGCTGACTAAACTAGCTGACTAAACTAGCAAGCCAGCTGGCTGGACAGCTGGATTAACCAGCTGACTTAACTAGTTATCTACTTAGCTAGACAGCTGGGAATCCAGGTGAATTAACTAGCTGATGTAAATAGCTCACCAGCTGGTTAGCCAGCTGACTTAACTAGCTTCCTACCTAGCTAGACAGCTGGCTAGACAGCAGACAACTTGCTGACTTAACCTGCTAGTCAGCTGGCTAGCCAGCTGACTCAAGCAGCTGAATAAACTAGTTAGCCAACTGCCTAGCCATCTGACATAACTAGCTCTTTATCGTGCAAGCTAGTTGGCTAGTCAACTGACTTACCAAGCTGATTAATTAGCTTGCCACCTGGTTAGCCAACTGACTTAAGTAGCTCACTACCTAGCTAGCCAACTACCTAGCCAGCTGATTTAACTACGTGACATAAATAGCTGATCTCCTTGCTAGTCAGCTGAATTAACTAGCTTGCTATATAGCTACCCAGCTGGCTAGCC
>NW_007186417.1:0-756 GCF_000164805.1 Carlito syrichta
CAACCACCCTATTGGTGTGCTGTTCCTCTATACAAAGATATGGTTTACAGAGAGGAGAAAAGAGAAGAAAAGGAAGAGTAAAAGAAAAAAAGGAATAAAACAGTAAGAATAGAATCAAGTCATTAAACTAACAGAACCAGTCGAGCACACTCTGAGACTTTTTGTTTAAGTCCAATGTCCTTTCAGCTCTGATTTCTAGCTGTCTTCTCTAGCTGGTAAATTAGTTCACAGTTAGGATCAGTTGCCCCTGGCCTACTGTGAAGGACAGTTCAGGATAGTTCAGATCACCATCAGCTCACTCAAAGCTAGCCTGTGTCTGTTTTTCAAGCTTTTTCCTGTTTCGGTGTTGTTACCTTGAATCGCCAGCAGGTGGTGCTATCTCAGTTGCTCGCCCTAGAGGGGTGGAGCCAGACAGGAGTCAGGCAGAGGCCGAGATGGGAGCTTGCCTCAGGGCACACAGGAGGAGACCCACGGCTCCCAGGACATCACGACGGCAACAGAGGTGGCAGCGATCCCAGCAGATCTTGCCTGCAGGGGCTTCAAGGACTGAAGTCATGGATTGCCTCAGGCACGGGTGGCACGATGCGCTATGGCGGCCATGGAGGCCACGGCGATGCCAGCAACTGCTGTGTCTGCGGCTGCAGTGGCTGTCCAGACACTGCAATGCCCCAGCAGTGATGACAGCCGAGCTCTGTGTGAAGAGCAGGCTGCTGATGTTGGGATCCACAGCCCCCGGGGAGAGAGCCAGAGACCCCG
>NW_007186418.1:0-884 GCF_000164805.1 Carlito syrichta
TCTAAAAAGAATCAGAGTTTCGAAGCAAGATGCATCTAATGAGAGTTCTAATATACAGGAAAATACACAGCCCCTTGCCAAGGGTGAAAAAGAATCAGGGTTATAGCAGTCCTCAGTTCTTAAAATCAACAGGCCATCTTCTGTGGGCTAAACAAGAATCAGGGTTTAGAAGCCGGAACATAGATAATAGCAGTTCTCATATGCAGAATCCACAAGATCTCTATCTAAGGAGAATAAAGAAACCTCTTTTACACAATATCTACATGACATCTTGTTAATTGCAAAACAAGAATCAGGTTTTCTAAACAGGATACTGCGGAAAGGGAGTCCTCATATACAGGACATTACACAGCCCCTCGGTGAAGAAGAATAAGGCATCTGTGATACACTAGTCCACTATCCGAAAAATACTCAGGGTGTCTTGCTGTGGAATAAACAAGAATCAAGACTTCGAGCTCGTCTCATGTTTTGGAGATATTTGGCTTGTGGGTATTATGAATCAGTCATTTCAGGACTCCAGCAACATTCTGGTCTTCTTAAGAGTTGTAATCGGTAATCTGGTAGTACAAGTCCCGTAGGTTCCTTGGGAAAATAAAGGGCAGTTTACCAGTAAAAAGTATCATCTTGCCGTATTTGGATGTAACTTTGGTCTTAACATGAACTTGGTAATCTTAAAATTTCCGTTTCTACTTTATTTGTAGAGGGGCTGAGGGTTTTGCAGTTGCCAAATATTTAGTACGTATTATTAAAATGTAACCAGGATCCATGGATTCCACGTCCCTAGAAAACATCTTGACATCTGCATTTTTGTACACAGAGTTTTGGAATCCACATGGTCAGGGAAATTCAGGACATCTTGCTGAGAACGGAAAGGGAATCCGATT
>NW_007186419.1:0-832 GCF_000164805.1 Carlito syrichta
TCCATCCAATTCCTGTACAAAACCCGAAACCCACAGGACTTAAGAGAGAAGATAGACAAATGGGACCTTATTAAACTGACAAGCTTCTGCAAAGCCAAAGAAACCATCAAGAGAGCAGGGAGACAGCCTACAGACTGGGAAAAAGTATTTGCCAACTCTAGGTCTGACAAAGGCTTAACATCCTGGATCTACAAGGAACTGAAGCGTACTGAAAAGAAGAAAACAAACAACCCCATTATAAAATGGGCAAAAGACATGAACAGACACTTCACAAAAGAAGACATTCGAGCAGCCAACAAACACATGAAGAAATGCTCAACCTCACTAATCATCAGGGAGATGCAAATCAAAACCACACTGAGATACCACCTAACTCCAGTCAGAATGGCAATTATCAACAACTCAAAAAATAACAGCTGCTGGAGAGGGTGTGGTGAAAAGGGAACACTTCTACACTGTTGGTGGGAGTGTAAACTAGTGCAACCTCTGTGGAAAGCAGTGTGGCGATTCCTAAAAGCTCTAAAAATTGACCTTCCATATGACCCTGCAATCCCCCTACTGGGAATATACCCTGAAGAACACAAATCACTCTATAAAAAAGATACCTGCACACGTATGTTTATCGCAGCATTGTTCACAATAGCAAGAACCTGGAAACAACCATGCTGCCCATCAAAAGAGGACTGGATTAAAAAAATGTGGTACATATACACGATGGAATACTACGCAGCCATAAAAAAGAACAAAATCATGAATTTCGCTGCAACCTGGATGGAACTAGAGTCTATAATACTGAGTGACCTCTCACAAAAAACAAAAAATCCGAATATCA
>NW_007186420.1:0-859 GCF_000164805.1 Carlito syrichta
AAGAGAACTACAGGCCAATATCTTTGATGAACATAGATGCTAAAATTCTCAACAAGATCCTAGCAAACCGAATTCAGCAATACATATCAAAAATCATCCATCATGACCAAGTAGGCTTCATTCCTGGGATGCAAGGCTGGTTCAACATTTGTAAAACTATAAAGGTTATTAAATACATCAACAGATGTCAAAACAAAAACCACATGATTATATCATTAGATGAAGAAAAGGCTTTTGATAAAATCCAGAACCCCTTCTTTATAAAAACCCTTGAACATCTAGGCATACGGGGAACATACCTCAAAATATTAAAAGCCATCTACAAGAAACCCACAGTAAGCATACTCCTAAATGGACAAAAGTTAGAACTATTTCCCCTGAAAACTGGAACAAAACAAGGATGCCCATTCTCACCCCTCCTGTTTAACATAGTATTGGAAGTCCTGGCTCGAGCAATCAGAGAAGAGAAGGCAATCAGGGGTATCCAAATAGGAAAAGAGGAAGTCAAGTTATCTCTTTTTGCAGATGACATGACTGTACACCTTGAAAACCCAAGAAAATCTGTCAAAAACCTCCTTACACTGATAAAGACCTTTGGCAAAGTCTCAGGATACAAAATAAATGTACAAAAGACAATCGCATTTCTCTACACCAATAATAAACAGAAACCCAAATAAAAAGCACAATTCCATTCACAATAGCCACAAAAAAATGAAATACCTTGGCATCTTCCTAACCAGAGACTTGAATTACCTTTACAAGGAAAACTACAAAACACTGCTCAAAGAAATCAAAGTTGACACAAACAAGTGGAAAAATATCCCATGCTCATGGACCGGAAGAATCAACATTGTGAAGA
>NW_007186421.1:0-695 GCF_000164805.1 Carlito syrichta
CAGCAGATTAGCCAGGTATTCAGCTGGCTAGCCAACTGAAATAACTAGCTCACTACCTAGGTAGCCAGCTGGCTAGCCAGCTGACTTAAGTAGCTGACTTAACTAGTAGCTACCTAGCTAGCCAGTGAACTTAAATAGTTAACTAGCTTGCTACCTAGTTAGCCAGTTCACTTAAATAGTTAGCTAACTAGCTAGCTACCTAGCTAACAAGCTGACTTAAATAGTTAGCTGCCTTGATAGCTAACTGACATAAACAACAAGATAACTAGGTAACTTAATCATTATCTTACGTCTAGCTATGTGACTTAATCATCTGACTTATGTCATTAGCTAAAGAGCTGGCTAGCTGACAGAACCAACTGACTTAACTCATTATCTAACTAGCTAGCTAGCCTACACAACCAGCTGACTCAACCCATTTGCTAACTAGCTAGCTAGCTGACTCAACCAGCTGAATTAACCCATTAGTAAACTAACAACCTGACTCAACCTGCTGACTTAACCCTTTAGCTAACTAGCTAGCTAGCTGTCTTAACCAGCCGACTAAATTAGAAGCTGTGTTAACTAGCTGGCAGCTAGCTGACTTAACTACTTAACTAGCTGACTTAAGTGGCTGACTTAACTATTAGCTAGCTGACACTACCTGACTTAAATAGTTAGCTAACTATTTATCAAGCTGAATAATCAGCTGACTT
>NW_007186422.1:0-781 GCF_000164805.1 Carlito syrichta
TTGGTGGTGGGCTGGGGGATGGGGGTAGCGAAGTGATAGCCTTTTTGGGAACTCACGTTCAGAGAATCACACCAGTTCACTTATGCCGTCGCCATCTTGCCCCGTCTCCCAGCAATTTTTAAATGACGTAGTACACCTGTAACATAATGTTAGTGTCGAGATTAAAATTTTTTGTAAAGACCTGACAAGCTGCAAACAACTTAACTCATAGAGTGGAATGATGTCATCCAGGATGCTGGGCATCAAGGCATTCACAATTGTTTCTTTTTTTTTAATCTGCATACCCAAACCAAGAATTGTTCAGTTGCCATTTACCAGAACTGACTCTACCTCTGATGTTTTGACTTTTGAGAAACTCCTTGCCAATTTGGGTGCTTGTCTTTAGCTCTGATGATGTACACAGGCACCTTGCAGAGCTGCTGGATGAGTTTGTCATAATAGCACATGAAAAATTATTCTGTTTTCTCAGGAGTTGCCATGCTGGCATAAATACAAAGGTTAAATGTACAGACTCAAGGTGTTGGTAAATTCAGTCATGTTCACACCAGGTACAAGATTATGCTGTTAACTCCTGAGTAGACTGAGGATGAGGGGTGTGGCTAAGTTTGTGGCAAACACACAATCAAAGGTTTTGGATGGGGAACTTCCCAAAGACATAATTCAGCACAATATGTGTTATAAAGATTTGAATTCATTTAAATTTTAGAATCAGGATTTTTACATAACAACCCAGTTGTCCAGATTTATTGGAGCATATTAAGATCTAAAAATAAGAGACTAT
>NW_007186423.1:0-2218 GCF_000164805.1 Carlito syrichta
TCTCAATGTTATGAACTTTCATGTTATAAATATACAATGGTTTACATAGTAGTAAAGTTGAAATTTTTGATGTTACCATGGTGTGCTAATTAGCATAGTATTTTATGTTTAATACTTATTTTACTTTAATTAAAAATGTGCTAAACTTTGTGTGATAGTTCACTCTTAAGACATTCAGAGTCAAGTCACATAGGGCTCTTACCACACACAGAGGGTGCAATGCATTATTTTATGACAGTTGACTAATAATAATATTTTCAATATATAAAAAAGAGAAATGTCAAGATATTTCAATTCCTTATGTACATGCGTCTATTTTTTTGTGCTTGATTACTGATTGAAGTAATTTTTAAGCTGACACTTAAGAAAAAAACATGCTGATAATTTCTTAAATTTTCTTGCCATCAAATTCTTCACAAGTTTGCCTATTTGTCTATGGTTGCTCTCTGATCTCACATATATTGTCTAACCTGCCTTTGTATTTATAGCCCTACTCTTTCTATAATTGTATGTACCCATATAATTTCATAACAAAATCATAGTTTTCTGCCATTGAGATGGAAAAGAAAGAAGTTCGCCCATCAGAGTCATTGTGTTAAAGAGATTTAGTGGTGAAGAATCGACTATTTCTGAAATGTGTGGAGAAGAATGTTTAAAAAGTAATTAGCTATCCTTTAAAGGCCATTTCCCTGAGAAGTAGGGAAGCCTAGGGAATGCCACTAAAGCACACATTATTCATCAGAAATCCTTGTTAGGCTACAGTGTTCTTACTCAGAATTACTGATTTGGTGCATTTTAAAACTCAGACTTTAGGGCATTAAAGAGGATCATTATTTATTGCTGATTTTAGTCTTGCTACAGGGGCCTGATATTAAGTGTGAAGAGGGAGTTTTCCACCTTCAAAACCATATGCCTGCTACGTCACTTGGATGTATCTGTGAAAAGGAAGTTCAGAATATTTTTTTGAACTTCCTTTTCTCAGATACATCCAAGTGACGTAGCAGGCATATGGTTCAGGAAATTGAAATGGGCATGTGTGTGCACACACAAATACACATAATCAATGAGAAAGAGTTTGAAAGATTATAAGTGAAAGATTTGTTGCAGGGAGAAAAAAATAAAAAGTTATATTAGAAAAATGAAAATATATTAGGAGAAATGTTTATGATGTACGTATTAGTCATTATTGGTAAATTATATTAAATAAAAATAATGTTTATTTATAAAGAAAATTGAATGAAAATGTAGTTTAGAGCAGATTATTAGGTTATTGTTCATTTAGGTGATTATCAATCAACGGAGAATGACATTTTGGTATTTTACTCAACGATCAATGAGAGTTTTGAAAATTGTATTGATCACTCAAATTTTAGACAATGCAAATGATGCACATGAGTAATGGTCTAAATTAGATCTAGAAACGCTGACATTTGCTTCCTTATTCAAAATTAGTTTCAGTTAGCTTTATGATGGATCCGGAATTTACTGAGCAAATTAAATACAATTATAAGGACAATGAAGAGGGTTATCTAAGCAAAAAGAAGACTGTTTTTTTTCCAGTAGAGAAACGCCAAGATCAATAATTATGAGTTAAAGAAAGTCATTCATTCTTTTCCGTGGTGTAGGTCAGGCTGACAATTTTTGTTTTTTTTTAAATCATAAATGGTCAGTGCTCCCTATCACAGTTATCAGCATACCTTAACACAAAATGACTATAATTCACATTGTGTGAGTTATTTATTCCATTTTCATGAAGGAGGCAGGGGAATATAAAGAGATAAAGTGACACGAGTAACAATCTGACACAGAAAATGCTCCACTTAAAATATTCTCTTTTGTGTGGATGTTTTAGAAAGCTTAATTAAAATGTTCATGAATGGGAATTAATAATTAAGCTCTTAATGTATATATTTTTCTCAATTGGTTAGCTATCCCATAATGTAGGTTGAGGTTCATGTCCCCCACAAGACTTCCCTTTCTTTGGATATCAGTCTTGTGCTCCAGGAGTCACCTGCACTTTTTTTTTTTTTTTTGAGTTGGAGTCTCACTCTGTCGCCCCGACTGGAGTGCAGTGGCCGCTCCTGGCCACCGCAGCCTCGACCTGCTGGACTCCGGAGATCCTTCCACCTCAGCCTTCCAAGTGCTGGAACTACAGGCGTGCGCTACCACACCCGGCTAATTTTTTTTTATTTATTGTAGAGATGAGGTCTCGCCAAGT
>NW_007186424.1:0-1016 GCF_000164805.1 Carlito syrichta
GGGAGAACTTAGAAACAACATGAAAGGAGTCACATTCTCTAATAAGTCTGTCTTTTAAATATGTGACTTACTGTGCCTGGAATGTTCTTCATTTGCCCACTTTTCCCCTTCCCCAAACTAAATGTGTCTGTTTGGGAGACTCATCCCTTTTTTTGTAATTCTATTTATTTATGTATTTATATGTAATAGATGTGCATATTTTGGGGGTACATGTTGTTATTTAATACCTTTAAATAATTTGTAAATATCAAAACAGTATAATTAAAATACTTATCACCTTAAATATTTGTTTTTTTATTGTAAAAACATTTGAATTATTCTTTCAGTTATTTTTTATTTATTTATTTTTTTTTTTGAGTTGGAGTCTCACTCAGTCGCCCAGACTGGAGTGCAGTGGCCGCTCCCGGCCACCGCAGCCTCGACCTGCTGGGCTCCAGCGATCCTTCCGCCTCAGCCTTCCGAGTAGCCGGAATTACAGGCGCGCGCTACCACGCTCAGCTGATTTTTTGATTTATTGTAGAGATGAGGTCTCGCCTGCCCAGGCGGGTCTCGAACCCGCGGGCTCAGGCAATCCACTCACCTCAGCCTCCCAAAGCGCGGGATTACAGGCTGAGCCATCGAGCCCGGCTTCCCCTAGTGTCTTAAAGTGGAAGTCCAGACTTCTGATTTGAGATATTTCTTCTTTAATCTAGGCAGTTGCAGTTATAAATCTACCTCTAAGCACGACTTTTGCTGCATTCCATATATTTTGGTATGCTGTGTTTTTGCTTTAATTCACCTAAAATATGTTTTAATTTCCTATGTGATGTCTTAACTCATTGATTATTTTGAGGTGTTTAAATTCTGCTATTTGTGAATTTGCCAAAATTTCAAAATTTCTTCTCTTAAAGATTTCTTTATTTTTTATTTTTTTTTGAGTTGGAGTCTCACTCTGTCACCCAGACTGGAGTGCAGTGGCCGCTCCCGGCCACCGCAGCCTCCACCTGCTGGGCTCTGGCGATCCTTCCCGCCTCAGC
>NW_007186425.1:0-841 GCF_000164805.1 Carlito syrichta
AATGATGAATGCTTCTTTGCCTTAAATGGTGGACAACCAAAGTCTTCGACAACCAAAATATGAAATTCAAATTTCCAAGTGTAAATTATATCAGATGAAAAAACATGCAGTAATTTCCATAAAAATGGTTGTACTCTGTGCCACGTAACAGCAGTTATCTCAATCTACCCTGTACAATTGTGGAGATGGGGGGAATCTAAGCTAAGGGATATCAAAACATCGTAGATATATGCTTCATCTTCTTCTTTCTGACCTGTCTTCCTCCTCCCATGTTTTTCCAACACTTTTCACTTTTTGTAAAAGTATGTACTCAAAAGTGAACACTTTAAACCTGAATTCAAAAGTGAACAAACACAGTTTAGCAGATTCGTGCTCTCCAACAGTACATTGAAGGAGTTTATGAAATGTGCCTTTCGGTGTGGAAGAGAGAGGCTCAAAGGTAGAAGTCACATACCCACTGTCCTATGCAGTGGGCCATGACTTGGCTAGGAGGATGTGGATCGAGTGAAGGGTTACCATCTCAGCATCTCTTTCATCAGGATCCCTTGCTGTTAATGGTGATTTCATTCCTTGCCTTTTGTCTTGGTGTTGGCACCGGGAGCGCATCTCCAACCGTCCTTTGTAACATTTAGTAGCCTTAACAAATCCTCCTTGCTCCTGTGGAAAGCTTCCTCACGTTGTTATTCAGAGGAACTGAACCAGTCAGTGGGACTGTGTTGCCTCATAGCACCCAGCTCAATTTTGGTTCAAAAGAGGAAAGATAGTAGTGAATTGAAGAAAAGGGAACACATGACTTGGTATATTCTTACCAAATCAAGTCTGCAGCCATTCAGGGGAGTAG
>NW_007186426.1:0-814 GCF_000164805.1 Carlito syrichta
CAGCAGTTATCTCAATCTACCCTGTAGAATAGTGGAGATGGGGGGAATCTAAGCTAAGGGATATCAAAACATCGTAGATATATGCTTCATCTTCTTCTTTTTGACCTGTCTTCCTCCTCCCATGTTTTTCCAACACTTTTCACTTTTTGTAAAATTATGTACTCAAAAGTGAACAATTTAAACCTGAATTCAAAAGTGAACAAACACAGTTTAGCAGATTCGTGCTCTCCAACAGTACATTGAAGGAGTTTATGAAATGTGCCTTTCGGTGTGGAAGAGAGAGGCTCAAAGGTAGAAGTCACATACCCACTGTCCTATGCAGTGGGCCATGACTTGGCTAGGAGGATGTGGATCGAGTGAAGGGTTACCATCTCAGCATCTCTTTCATCAGGATCCCTTGCTGTTAATGGTGATTTCATTCCTTGCCTTTTGTCTTGGTGTTGGCACCGGGAGCGCATCTCCAACCGTCCTTTGTAACATTTAGTAGCCTTAACAAATCCTCCTTGCTCCTGTGGAAAGCTTCCTCACGTTGTTATTCAGAGGAACTGAACCAGTCAGTGGGACTGTGTTGCCTCATAGCACCCAGCTCAATTTTGGTTCAAAAGAGGAAAGATAGTAGTGAATTGAAGAAAAGGGAACACATGACAAGGTATATTCTTACCAAATCAAGTCTGCAGCCATTCAGGGGAGTAGAAGAGAGGACAGGGACAGAAACAAAGAGTAGATTGCCCATTATGCCTTTGCTTCTAAAGTTAAGATGCTGGACTCTAGCATCCAGTGGCTGTGGGAGAAAAACTTGACCAATCACAGGTCC
>NW_007186427.1:0-855 GCF_000164805.1 Carlito syrichta
GCTTCTAAAGTTAAGATGCTGGACTCTAGCATCCAGTGGCTGTGGAAGAAAAACTTGACCAATCACAGGTCCCAGTTATGAGTATGCTGTAGGAGGATAAAGAAGACTGTTTTCTGATGCTTTAGCATCAGCTTAAGAGCTACTTGGCTTTAGCCAAAAGACTTTTCAGTCTTAGATGGAAAACTGAATTCAGACTACTAGAACCTAGCTGGGAGAGAGGGCGGCCAATCCGGGAGTAAAGGCATCAGGAAGAGGATAGAGCCAGGTCATGTATATGGCCAGTTCTCCAGGTGATAACTAGTCGTGGGTCTTATCATTTTCAGGCACAACTTGGAATGATTTGTCAGTTAACCTGTGAGCCCGACACGGTGGCGTGCATCTCAAATACCTTCCAGCTACAAGGAAGGGTGAGTCGGGGGCATAGCCTGAGTCCACCAGTTGGAGTCTGCGATGCCCATGAGCACCTCACTGCACTCTAGCCTGGGCGACAAGAGTGAGAATTCACACAAAAGAAGAAACAAGATGCCTACAACTCCTCGTACCCTGTTTCTATGGTAAATACCACAAGGCCTGATCTTGACTGCAAATGGTATGCTCTAGAACTACTCAAACTCTGAGTCAACTGAAACCCTTTCCCCCTCCTGTCTGTGCTGAGACCTCTTGGAAGCTGCTGACTCGGTCTCGATCCCTCAGTCCTCAGAAATTCCCCAGATTTCTGCATCTTGCTCTGGGTCCTGCCAGTTCTGTTCAACCCTTGCTTCCTCAAAGGCTAGGGCAGGCAAAGGTCTGTCCGACTCATCGATGAAACTTTTCCTCACGATGGCGCTGTGGCTCAAGAGGACGCTAACAGGCCTG
>NW_007186428.1:0-1667 GCF_000164805.1 Carlito syrichta
CATGGCCTGGTCTGCATCCCCAAAGATGCGTCCGGCTGCATCACATCCTTGCCACAAAGTCTGCAAACGGCTCAGTGGGTCGTTAGATGATTTTTGTTAAATTTCCTGCACTTCTCCCCTGTTAGGGAGACTTTTCAGGCTCTAGTACCCAAGTTATTGATTTGTTCATACACCTGGGGTGGATAGCCAGTCTGTGCCGCCGCAAACCTCCCCTGCCCTAACAGCATGTCCTGGTCCCAGGCAGGCTGTCCATTACGGGCATTAACAAGTGCCTGCTCGGTCGCATACTCTATAAATATAGACTTCCAATCCAGGTACTGGCCAGCGGTCAGGCAAGCACGAGCCAAGCCCTGCCAATCACTAGGGGTGAGGCAGAACCGGTGCAAGTTCTCTAGCTGTGTTACAACGTAGGCGGCACTGGTCCCGTTGGAATGCACAGATTCAGCCAGCCTTGAAATGAGCTTCCAATCCAGGGGCTCATGATACCTGTTTCCAGCTGGATTTTGAAACACAGGAAAGCACTGTGCCCCGTATTGCTGCCACGCCTCTGGGTGGAGGCTGCGTCCTTCCGCTTGCGGGGGAGGATAAGGAGGTGGTCTCGGCGCCGAGGGCTGTATAGGCACTTCCATAGCACTCATTTTTTCAACGAGCTCCTCTAGTTCCCCCTCCGAAAGCCCTTCTGCCTCTGTGTCTCCTGCCTGTGACCGCTCAGAACACTCTTCTCTCATAGTGTTCATTGCTTCAGCCCCTTCGCTAAGCTCCTTCCCACACTGATCCTCGTCTTCTATACAATTTAACACCAACTTCCATATTGCCATCGCTCCCCGAGGAAGCTAGGCTCCGTAAGGTGCCCAGACACTGGGAACCAGGGCGCAGCATTCTCTACAGCCCGCATAAAGTTGTTTATTGTCTCCTGCTTCAGACCCACCCCTTTTACTTTCAGCAGGCTTTTGAGAGCCTGTTGAAGCGTCTGCGCCGATGTGGTGTTACCCATAGTCCTACGTAAGGTTGTCCCTGTTAACCGGGAACCTTATTGTCTCAACTGAGAGCCTTGCCTGTCCCACTTACCTGGGAACTTACCCTGTGACTAGTCACCCTGTCCGCGATGAGTTCTGAACAGCTGAGGTCCCCGTACGGGCCACCACTTGTCGCTCACCCCTGACCAGCAGGAAGCAGGCAACAACAACGTGTTCTTCTCAAAGCGGTTTATTCAGCCTTTACACCATGCCAGCTTCTTCCCCCTTCTTCCCCGTTGTCCCGTACTTATATCCCTTGGTCTCCACCCACAAGTCCCATACCAGCGTGTCAGCAGTTCATAGGCTCTGCAGCGTTGCACTTGCGCGGTGCGCAGTGAAGGAGGGCCCGGCGGTATATCATGCGCCTAATCATGGGACTTGGCAGAGGTCCCGGGCGCCATCTTGGTTCAGGCCGCGCTCTCCACAAATTATCAGTTGTATCTCATGTAATATGAGGGAGGACCTCCTCAAAAAAATAGGAATTATCTTTTGGAGGGCAGGTTCCTCATAGGACAGGATTCCCCAGCTAGGTAAGTGTTCTAGGAACCCATCAGAATCAGTGTGCCAACTAGCATTGTTGTGAGATGCTGCATTGTGGAAAGAATTGTCCAGAGTTGTGGAAAACAGGTTAACTGATTCTGCCACCATGAC
>NW_007186429.1:0-684 GCF_000164805.1 Carlito syrichta
CATGCACCTTCTCGGATCACAATGGAATAAAAATAAACATTGACACCAACAAAGTCCCACCAAAACCCACAAAGACATGGACACTAAACAGCATGATGCTAAACAACTCCTTGGTCAATGATGAAATCAAAACAGAGATCGAAAGATACCTGGAAACAAATGAAAATGAAGAAACATCTTACCAAAACCTCTGGGATGCCTAGAAAGCGGTAGTAAGAGGGGAATTTATATCCCTACAAACACATATGAAGAAAATGGAAGGAACACAAATGAACAATGTAACAAGCCACCTAAAGAAGCTGTAAAAGCAAGACCACAAAAACCCTAATTTCAGCAGAAGAATCCAGATCACCAAAATAAAAGCCCAAATCCAGGACATAGAAGACAAAAAGATAATACAAAAAAATCAATGAAACAAAAAGCTGGTTCTTCGAAAGGATAAACAAGATCGATGGTTCCCTAGCTAGACTGACCAAGAAAAAATGAGGAAAAAAATCAAATAAGTACAAACAGAAACACAAAAGATGAAGTCACATCTGACCCTGAAGAAATACAAAAGATCATTAGAGACTACTACATACACTTGTATGGAAACAAACTTGAAAACCTTTATGAAATGGAGGACTTTCTGACATCACAAAACCTACCTAGGTTGGAACAAGATAAAATTGAGACTCCTAAATA
>NW_007186430.1:0-734 GCF_000164805.1 Carlito syrichta
CTGTCTATGTATCTATCTATCTATCTACTATTTATCTATCTACTATTTATCTCTTTAATCTATCTACTATCTATTTATCTCTTTAATCTACTATCTATCAACCTATCTATCTCTATCTTAATCTATTATATGTCTATCTATAATCTATCATCTATCTGTCCGACCATCCAGCCATTCATCCATCCACCCTTCTCCTTTCATTCAGTTGTTATCTGCCTGTTGTTCCAACCTCTCCACCCTGAGTCTGATCTTCAGGATCACACAAAGACTATCTGACTTCCACCTAGCCTCCACTATTTGGAGGCAGCCATCATGGAAGACCACTTTTTGCCCCTAACTCTCAGTCTCCCTGTGCTCCTCAGCTTGGCTTACCAAGACAGAACAACAGAGACTGGGTGACTTAAATAACATATTTATTTCCTCACAGTTCACAGTCATGCAGGAGTGAATGGAGAGGCTCCGTTTCTGCCCTGTGAGTCCCAGTCTCTGTAGGGAAAGCCAGTAAAGGACAGGAGTGTGTTTTCTCCTGGCCCTGGTCTCTCTATTTGCAAATTCCCTGCCCCAAGCCTATAGCTCATCCTTTTAAGGTACAGGGACCTCTTACTTGTGGATGATGACAATCTCTAGAATGTAAGTGTCCTGAGGGCAGGTCCCTTCCAATCTCTTTCCTTAGCACCTATAACTCACATTTGGTAGGCTTGATGGTTCAAAGTGCCAGCACGGTTGGTTTCAGA
>NW_007186431.1:0-728 GCF_000164805.1 Carlito syrichta
TTTTCAGGTACACGCTCATGTCATCTACAAAGAGAGATAGCTTGACTTCCTCTTTTCCTATTTGAATACCCCTGACTGCCTTCTCTTCTCTGATCGTTCTAGCCAGGACTTCCAATACTATATTGAACAGGAAGGGTGAGAGTGGGCATCCTTGTCTTGTTCCAGTTTTCAGGAGAAATGGTTCCAGTTTTTGTCTGTTTAGGAGTATACTAGCTGTGGGTTTCTCGTAGTTGGCTTTTACTATTTTGAGGTACGTTCCCCAAATGCCTAGATGTTCAAGGGTTTTTATCAAGAAGTGTTGCTGGATTTTATCAAAAACTTTTTCTGCATCTAATGATATAATCATGTGATTTTTGTTTTGACATCTGTTGATGTATTTAAGTACATTTATGGTTTTACGAATGTTGAACCAGGCTTGCATTCCAGGGATGAGGCCTATTTGGTCATGATGGATGATTTTTAAAATGTGTTGTTGAATCTGGTTAGCTAGGATCTTGTTGAGGATTGTAGCATCTATGTTCCTCAAAGATATTGGCCTGTAGTTCTCTTTCTTTGTTGGGTCTTTAACTGGCTTGGGTATCAATGTGATGTTAGCTTCATAAAATGATTTGGGGAGAGTTCAATCTTTCTCAATCACCTGGAATACCTTCAGTAGGATTGGTATAAACTCCTCCTTAAATGTCTTGTAGAATTCTACTGGAAGCCCTCTGGTCCAGGGGTTTTTTTTT
>NW_007186432.1:0-562 GCF_000164805.1 Carlito syrichta
TGGAGAGATAGAGGAGTAAGGGGGGAAACAAACGAGTGTGCCAATAAATAGAGAGAGTGGCCTATACTGAAACAGATAAAAACAATAGACCACAGCTACAGTCAAACCAACTCTCATACAAACAAAAATAAAACATATAGTGATGCTAATATACTAGCTATCCAACCACCTTATTAGTGTGCTGTTCCTCTATACAAAGACATGGTTTACAGACTGAAGATAAGAGAAGAAAAGGAAAAGGAAAAGAGAAAAAAAGGGAACAATACAGTAGGAATAGAATTAAGTCATTAAACTAATAGAATCAATGAAGCACACTCTGAAACATTTTGTTTAAGTCCAATGTCCTTTCAGGTGTGATTTCTAAGTTTCATTTCAAGCTGGTAAATTAGTTTGCAGTTAGGGTCAGTTCCCCTGATCTGCTGTGAAGGACAGTTCAGAATAACCTCGGTTCAGCAATTTGGTCTATGTCTTTATCAAGCTTGTTTCTCCCGTTTCAGTGTTGTTACCTTGAATCGCCAGCAGGTGGTGCTATCTCATCTGCTCGCCCCAGAGGGGGTGGGGC
>NW_007186433.1:0-1176 GCF_000164805.1 Carlito syrichta
CGATTTCTGTTTGCATCCATCCTGGAATGGCATTCATTAGCCCAGTGAATACCTCACTTGCATCATGGGCACATAGATGTAGGGTAACCCCTTCTGGAGGGTGGTCCTGAATAGGGATTATGTGCGGGGCATTCCCTACTGAAATGGCCCACTTGCTCACAGTTAAAGCAGGTGCCTTGGGTTCCTCCATTAAAATTTTTGTGGGGAGGAGTGCCTTGTAAAGCTGCAGCTATAGCCATCCCTTGCATATAGGCAGGCCCAATATCAGCACACAAGCGAATATAATCTGTTTAATCCCCTTTTTTATGATAGGGATGAATGGCCACTTGGCAGGCAGAATTAGCATTTTCATAGGCCAGTTGTTTTACCAAGAGTCCCTACCTGTTCATCTACCGCTATTCGACTTACAACCTGCAACAATCTAGATGCAAAATCTTGGTGATGCTTATCAGGTCCCTGATGTATTTTTGAAAGCTGCTCTGTCTTAACTCCAGCTGACAGTAATCGACGCCATGCTCCCGATGTCGCTCCACTGATCTGACCATATGCAGCTTGGGGATATAAAATCTGTGCCTCTTGGGAGGAGTATTCTCCTTGGCCCACAAACATGTCTAGATTAATCCTATTCAGTTCATCTCCTCTATTTCTTTCAGCTTGCTCTTTGCATCTGTCCCAAAAATCGGTCTTCCATAACAAATATTCTCTGCCCGACAAACATGCCTTAGCAACCATATGCCAATTAGAGGGAGTCAAGGCCTCTTGTGAAATAGTTTCCAGTATAGCTAATGTAAATGGTGCTGTTGCTCCATATTGTGCCACAGGAGTTTTGAGGTCCTTCAGGGACTTAGGAGACAAAGTCTGATATTCGCATCTCCCTTCTCTGATCATCAAAGCCTGTAGTTTCTACTGAATAGGCATGAAATCCTTCTAAATCATCTCCCCACAGCAAGGCTGACTGAACAGTCTTCTGTAAAGGGGAGAGACACTTCCTAACATCGGGTGGCTGAGCTTGGATGGGAGCCAAGAAGGGGGAGGGTATGGATCCATGATTCACAAGCAAGGCTCTAGTGGGAGCCAATTGAGGGGCTGTTGAGACACAAAGGGTGTCCTTGCCACCTCCAGGAGAGGTCTCCTCCTTAGAATTGAGGAATGAGTCACCATATCTTCAATATGGGC
>NW_007186434.1:0-1445 GCF_000164805.1 Carlito syrichta
CACGGCAACTTAGTGCTGAATAACTATGATCCTTGCTTCTACTTTTTGTATTTTAGTGGAGGGATACAGAAGAAACCAACAAATATATTCTCTTCTTCTGGTTAGCGGTAATTATTATGGTGAAAAATAAAGCCAGAGTTTGGGTTACAATGGGACCTCTTGAGAATGCTATTGTTTTATAGCTGAATGATAAAAATAAAGGGAGGAGTCATAAAGTCTTTTTTTTTTTAGTTGCAGTGTCTGTCGCCCAGACTGGAGTACAGTGGCCGCTCTCGGCCACCACAGTCTCGATCTGCTGGGTTCCAGCGATCCTTCCACCTCAGCCTTCCAAGTAGCTGGAACTACAGGTGTGCGTTAACACACCCAGCTAATTTTTGATTTATTGTAGAGATGAGGTCTCGCCAAGTTGCCTAGGTGGGTCTCAACCTGCAGGCTCTGGCAATCCACTCACCTCAGCCTCCCAAAGTGCGGGATTACAGGCTGACTCACCGAGTCAGGCTGCATAAAGTCTTGATAGTGAGTAAGTTTGTGAACTGTGAGAGAAAGAGAGATCTTGACATGTTCAAGCCACAACAAGAATTCCAGGTGTCTGAAACATGGGAAAGAGTGATAGGAGATGGAACAGAGGTCCAGTCATATGGAGCCTTGAAAGTCATGGTGAGTTGGAAATTTCTCTAAGTAGTGTGGGAATTCCTTGAGCAAGGGAGTTATATGATCTTAATTCATTTCTTACAAAACTTCTTAAGCAACTCCCTTGGGTCCCCTCCCACTGTGGGAGCTTTTCTGTCCTCTCAATAAATCCTGCTTTAAAAATCACTATATTTAGTGATTTTTTAAAAAAATCACTACATTTCATGTAAGAAGGGATGGAGTAGAAGCACTGTGACTGATTAGGAGCCTATTGTGAAGTGGAGGGGAAAGAAAATGGTGATTTAGATGGAAAGATTGTGGTCAAAGTGATGAGAATTGGCACGCTTTCAGATATATTTTTAAGGTGGAGTTGACAATGTTTACTAACAGATTGAACACAGATATAAATGTGAACTTGAATGTCAGAAAGAGAAATCAATATGGTCCAAGGCTTATGGCCTAAGAATAGGGTGGATGGTGGCCACACTTACTGAGATGGAGGAGAATGAATGCGGAAGTATTTTAGACATATTAATTTTGGGATGTCTATTAGTAATATTAGTATACAACTCAGGACAGAAGTCATGACTACAGATAAAAGTCTAGTAATCAAAATGTATAGAAAACATAGAAATGAATGTCATCATTGAAGAATGGTGATTAGAATGAGAAGACAGACTAGGGGATCAAGTTGCAAGGAGGATGAGATATATAAATATATATTTGGAGTGCTGCCAACCAGGAAGGGTGTGATTGTCCTGATGGTCATGCAAAGAAAGGCTCAAACAGATGGAGTAATTCAACAGTGAGAGATA
>NW_007186434.1:3114-4083 GCF_000164805.1 Carlito syrichta
TTTGCTTCCAGAATCTCTATCCTGTTACATTGGTCTGTATACCTGTTCTTGTGCCAATACCAGGCTCTTTTGATTACAGTAACATTATAGTAAAGTTTGAAGTCTGGAGCTGTCATATCTCCTGCTGTGTTTCTTTTGCTAAGGATTGTTTTAGCTATTTATGGTCGTTTATTTTTTCCATATGAATTTCTGTATTGTCATTTCCAGGTCTGAGAAGAATGGTGTGGGTAGCTTAATGGGTATTGTGTTGAATCTGTAGATTGCCTTTGGTAGGGTGGACATCTTAACAATGTTGATTCTTCCTATCCATGAGCATGGAATAATTTTACGTTTGTTTGTGTCTTCTTGGATTTCTTTAAGCAGTGTTTTGCAATTTTCGTTGTAAAGATCTTACACTTCTCTGGTTAGGAAGATGCTGAGATATTTCATTTTTTTGGTGGCTACTGTGAATGGGATTGTGCTTTTTATTTGGTTCTCTGCCTGCTTGTTGTTGGTGTAGAGGAATACAATTCTCTTTTGCACATTTATTTTGTACCCTGAGACCTTCCGTTATCAGTGCAAGCAGGTTTTTGACAGATTCCCTAGGATTTTCAAAGAAGGATAACTTGACTTCCTCTTTTCCTATTTGGATACCCCCGATTTCCTTCTCTTGTTTAATTGCCTGAGTCGGGACCTCCAACATAATATTGAACAAGAGGGGTGAGAGTGGGCAGCCTTGTCTTGTTCCAGTTTTCAGGGGGAAATGAATCCCGTTTCTGACCATTTAGCAATATGCTAGCTGTGGGTCTGTTGTAGATGGCACTTACTGTTTTGAGATATGTTCCTTCTATACCTAGATGTTTGAGGGTTTTTATCAAGAAGGGATGCTGTATTTTATCAAAAGCTTTCTCAGGTTGATCTTTGAAAGGAATAATTTTAACTGTGTTTAGCCCATCTCTGCCACACAAAAGATATATCTTTATATCTCAT
>NW_007186435.1:0-970 GCF_000164805.1 Carlito syrichta
TTTTAAGTTTTTCCTTCCTGGAACACCAGTTACACCTCCCTTTATGCCTCATCACTTTGTGTTTGGAACAATTCTGGAACTATTCATGAATGACTTCACATCATAACATACAAAGAGTACCCAGATAAGGGCTCGACACAGTATCCCTCAAAGCCTGTGGTACAGACCTGGAGGCACAGAAATGCAAGGAGGCTTCCTGGTAGAACATCCACAAGTTCCCTAGGAGGACCTACAACTGAACACTGAGAGATGGACAAGTGCCTGAGAGACTGCAAATTCAGCCACACCTCTCTCCCCAGGTCACACTCAATACCCACAAAACCAAACACTCTCTGCCCTCTTTACCATCCCCCCAAAGAGTCAGTTAAGGGCTTCTTCTCACATTCCCAATGTGAAGAAGGGTGCCACCATTCATTCTACACTCAAGTTGACACCACCTGTTATCCTTCAACACTGGCAGGTTCCTTCATGTGCCACATCAAGTCCCCAATGTGTCCATTTTACCCCTAGGCATCTCTCCATGATGCTTACTCCTTCCAATCACTATCAGGAACCCCTAACCAAACACCCCAATGGCCTGGATAACCGCCACTTCCTCTCTCTGGACTCTCCACATCCATTTTTGTCTGTCCAGTCAGTTATACACTCAATCGTATCAACACCAGCAGTGAGTTCTCTGATGTCTTCCCAGAGATCTTGAGATGAAGACCCAAGTCCTTCCCAAGGTGTGAGAGATCCTGCAGGGTCTGGCCTCTCACCTCTCTCTGGGTTCCAGCTGCCCTGGCCTCTGCCAGTTCTGGAGTATGCTCTACTTCTACCTGCCACCATATACCAACTCTGTCTGCAGCCCTCAGCTCCAAAGTTCCTTCCTCCAGGAAGCCTTTCCTGACTTCCCTAACCAGGCCAAACTCAACCCTCATCTTTCATTCCCTGAGTACTATACACCTTTCCTTCAGAGCAACTTAATATG
>NW_007186436.1:0-770 GCF_000164805.1 Carlito syrichta
TGGTAGAACATCCACAAGTTCCTTAGGAGGACTACAACTGAACACTGAGAGATGGACAAGTGCCTGAGAGACTGCAAAATCAGCCACACCTCTCTCCACAGGTCACACTCAATACCCACAAAACCAAACACTCTCTGCCCTCTTTACCATCCCCCCAAAGAGTCAGTTAAGGGCTTCTTCTCACATTCCTAATGTGAAGAAGGGTGCCATCATTCATTCTACACTCAAGTTGACACCACCTGTTATCCTTCAACACGGCAGGTTCCTTCATGTGCCACATCAAGTCCCCAATGTGTCTATTTTACCCCTAGGCATCTCTCCATGACGCTTACTCCTTCCAATCACTATCAGAAACCCCTAACCAAACACCCCAATGGCCTGGATAACCGCCACTTCCTCTCTCTGGACTCTCCACATCCATTTTTGTCTGTCCAGTCAGTTATACACTCAATCGTATCAACACCATCAGTGAGTTCTCTGATGTCTTCCCAGAGATCTTGAGATGAAGACCCAAGTCCTTCCCAAGGTGTGAGAGATCGTGCAGGGTCTGGCCTCTCACCTCTCTCTGGGTTCCAGCTGCCCTGGCCTCTGCCAGTTCTGGAGTATGCTCTACTTCTACCTGCCACCATATACCAACTCTGTCTGCAGCCCTCAGCTCCAAAGTTCCTTCCTCCAGGAAGCCTTTCCTGACTTCCCTAACCAGGCCAAACTCAACCCTATTTTTCTTTCCCTGAGTACTATACACCTTCCTTCAGAGCAACTTAATATGT
>NW_007186437.1:0-835 GCF_000164805.1 Carlito syrichta
CTTAACTACCTATCTAACTAGCTAACCATCTGACTTGCTAGCAGACATAACTAGGTGACTTAACTAACTAGCAAGCTGGCTAGTCATCTGATTTAACAAGCTAGCAACCCAGCAAGGCAGCTGGCTAGCCAACTGACTTAACTAGCTAGCCAGCTTATTTAACTAGCTGACTTAACTAGCTAGCTACCCAGCTATCCAGCTGACTTTACTAGCTGAAATAACTAGCTAGCTACATAGCTAGATATCTAGCGAGCTAGCCCACTTAACTACCTGACTTAAATAGCTGGCTAGCTGACATAACCAGCTGACTTAGCTGCCTATCTACCTAGCTAGCCGGCTGATTTTACTCGCTGAAATATCTAGCTAGTCAACTATCCAGCCATCTGAGTTAACTAGCTTTTTAAGTAGCTAGCGACCTGACTAGCCAACTGACGTAAAGAGGTGACTTAACTAGCTAGCAATCTGGTTAGCCAACTGATTTAATTAACTGATTAACGAGCTAGACAGCTGGACAACCAGGTGATTAACCTAGCTAACTTAACTAGATATCCAGACAGCTAAGCATCTGACTTAACTAGCTCTTTATCTCTCTAGCCACCTGGACAGAGAGCTGACTTAACAAGGTGAAAAAATTACCTAGCCAACTGGCTAGCCAACAGACTTAAATTGGTTACAACCTTGCCAGCAAGCTTGCTAGCCAGCAAACTTAACTAGCTGTCTTAACTAGCTGGCCTGCTTTCTAGCCAGTTGAATTAAATAGCATGCTACTTAGCTAGCCAGCTGGCTATCCAGCTGAATTAACTAGTGACTTATCTAGCTAGCTGTCTAGCCAGCT
>NW_007186438.1:0-821 GCF_000164805.1 Carlito syrichta
CAATGGCCATCATTAATAAAACAAACAACAACGTGGTGGGGATGCAGAGAGAAAGGAATGCTTCTACACTGCTGGTGGGAATGTGTTGGGAGCCTACATCTATAGCTACATGGCTGAGGCCTGTAAAGGCCCATCTGGAAGATCGCCTCTGACATAGGATATCAGTTATACCCATAATATTGGCGTGTGATTAGTGACCAGTGTGCATACATGGCAGTAAAACTTATAAGTAAATCTCAATACACCTGATGGAAAGTGCATAGCAGAATTATTTCTCTCTGTCTAAGTTTTACTTCTTTCTAGATATTTTTTAACTTCTATTTCCTGGTAGACTAGTTAGTCAGCTTTGGAAAGCTGTTTCCCCTAGGGCTAAGAATAGAAACTAAATTACCATGATAGTTTTGTCACCCTGCCCCTAGCCAGGCAGAACGGTTTCTTTTATTTCGTTAATTACCGAAACTCTGTCTGCTTCAGCCCATGGCTGCCATCTTGGCAGCCATGCATTTCCTTGTTCAAGAGTGTGACAGCTACTATTTGATTTTTAGAGTGGACTTGTTAGGATAAAATATATACATATACACTCATAGTTGCGTAAATTTATGCTTGCTGTTTTGTTTCCTTTTGCTACATTACTCAAATATAATAGTTACTATATGATTTATAAAAGAATTAACGATAAGGTATTAGCTTAATAGGATATAGCATAGTATTAAAATCCAATAACTAGATCATATAAAAATTAAAGTTTAGACATATGAAACACATGAATTATAGTAAAGTTTGGTAGTTTAAGAATAAGTTTTAACTGAGTTATAAGGCAT
>NW_007186439.1:0-934 GCF_000164805.1 Carlito syrichta
CAGTTATACCCATAATATTGGCGTGTGATTAGTGACCAGTGTGCATACATGGCAGTAAAACTTATAAGTAAATCTCAATACACCTGATGGAAAGTGCATAGCAGAATTATTTCTCTCTGTCTAAGTTTTACTTCTTTCTAGATATTTTTTAACTTCTATTTCCTGGTAGACTAGTTAGTCAGCTTTGGAAAGCTGTTTCCCCTAGGGCTAAGAATAGAAACTAAATTACCATGATAGTTTTGTCACCCTGCCCCTAGCCAGGCAGAACGGTTTCTTTTATTTCGTTAATTACCGAAACTCTGTCTGCTTCAGCCCATGGCTGCCATCTTGGCAGCCATGCATTTCCTTGTTCAAGAGTGTGACAGCTACTATTTGATTTTTAGAGTGGACTTGTTAGGATAAAATATATACATATACACTCATAGTTGCGTAAATTTATGCTTGCTGTTTTGTTTCCTTTTGCTACATTACTCAAATATAATAGTTACTATATGATTTATAAAAGAATTAACGATAAGGTATTAGCTTAATAGGATATAGCATAGTATTAAAATCCAATAACTAGATCATATAAAAATTAAAGTTTAGACATATGAAACACATGAATTATAGTAAAGTTTGGTAGTTTAAGAATAAGTTTTAACTGAGTTATAAGGCATTACATTAAATCATAATAGGTTAATAGTATAACTGACAGTTAAGTCATTTAACTAAACTTATAGATTATAGTATAGTGTTAAGTTGATGATATTAATCTTTAAAAAATATTGGGAGTCAGTGAACTTGGATTGAACCTAGAGTTAACTTAGAAAAGTTTTTTGTATTAATCAGGGTATAGAACAAGGAGTATAATATGAATGATTCATTGACATTATGGAAACACTTTGAACGATTGTATTGAATTGTGCACCTGTGACCTTAATGTAAGCACAGC
>NW_007186440.1:0-822 GCF_000164805.1 Carlito syrichta
CACCCGGCTAATTGTTTGGTTTATTGTTGAGCTCAGGAAGAAAAAAACTGAAGGTGGATCACAGGGATCAGAGTTTGACATCAAAAGAAAGACTAAAGAATGCTAAGAGTGGAGGAAGTTATCAGAAATTTGTTATGCCTTCTTATGGCACTTTTTTTACCAAGTTGATGGGCGGGAGACAGACAGGACAGTTAGCTTCGTCTTGAGCAACAGCACCATCATGAGGAAATAGTTTCATGAAGAAGTCAGAAACATCTATGCATGCCCAGCTATTGAGGAAGCAAGGATTGAACAGAACTGGTAGAAGCTAGAGCCAGATGCAGAGATTTGGGGAAATTCTGGTGAATGAGGGACCAAGATTGGGCTAGCAGCTTCCAAGAGGTCTCAGCACAGGAAGTAGAGGGCCAGGATTTCAGTTTCCTCAGAGTTTGTGTAGTTCTAGAGCATACCATTTGCAGTCAAGAGCAGGCCTTGAGGCATTTATCATAGAAACAGGGTGTTTGGAGTTGTAGGCATCTTGTTTCTTTATGAGTTGGATTCTCTCTCTTGTCACTCAGGCTAGAGTGCAGTGAGGTGCTCATGGCCATCGCAGCCTCCAACTGGTGGACTCAGGCTATCCTTCTGCCTCAGACTTTCAAGTACCTGGAAGGTACTGTAGATGCACGCCACTATATCGGGCTCACAGGTTAACCGACAAATCAACCAACCCAAGTTGTGCCTGAAATAGATAAGACCCACGACTAGTTTTCACCTGAGAACTGGCCATATACACGACCTGACTCTATCCTCTTCCTAATACCTTTACTCCTGGATTTGCTTCCC
>NW_007186441.1:0-1474 GCF_000164805.1 Carlito syrichta
CGGTACTGTAGATGCACGCCACTATATCGGGCTCACAGGTTAACCGACAAATCAACCAACCCAAGTTGTGCCTGAAATAGATAAGACCCACGACTAGTTTTCACCTGGAGAACTGGCCATATACACGACCTGGCTCTATCCTCTTCCTAATACCTTTACTCCTGGATTTGCTTCCCTCCCTCCTAGCTAGGTTCTAGTAGTCTCAATTCAGTTTTCCATCTAAGACTGAAAAGCCTTTTGGCTAAAGCCAAGTAGCTCAAAAGCTGCTTCTAAAGAATCAGGAAAACAGTCTTCTCTATCCTCCTACAGCATACTCATAACTGGGACCTGAGTTCTGTCATGTTGTTCTTCCACAACCACTGGATGCTAGAGTCCAGCATCTTAACTTTAGAAGCAAAGGCATAATGGGCAATCTACTCTTTGATGCTGTCCCTGTCCTCTCTCCTATTCCCCTGAATTGCTGCAGAGTTGATTTTAAAAGAATACACCTTGTCATTTGTTCCCTTTTCTTCAATTCACGACTATCTTTTCTCTTTTTTAACCAAAACTTGAGCTGGGTACTATAAGGAAACACAGTCCCACCGAATGGTTCCAGTCCTCTGAATAGCAAAATGAGGAAGGTTTTCACAGAAGCAAGGAGGATTTGTTAAAGGCTACTAACATTACAAAAGAACGTTTGAGATGCCTTCCTGGTGACATACCAAGAGAAAAGGCAAGGATATAATCACCACCAATAACAAGGGATCCTGATTAAGAGATGCTGAAATAGTAACCCTTAAGTCTATCCACAAACTCCTAGCAAAGTCATAGCCCACTGCATAGGACAGTGGGTATGTGACTTCTATATTTGAGTCTCTCTCTTCCACACAAAAAGTCACATTTCATAAGCTCCTTCAATATTGTGTTGTAGGGCACTAATCTGCCAAACTATGTTTGTTCACATTTGAATTCACATTTAAATTGTTCACTTTTGAGTACAAAATTTTACAAAAAGGGAAAAGGGTTTTAAAAACATGGGAGGAAGAAGACAGTTCAGAAAGAAGAAGATGAAGCATATACCTATACTGCTTTTCTTTTCCTTGAAGTGGATTCACCCCATCTCCACATTTGCACAGGGTAGATTGAAATAACTGCTGCTACCTGGCACAGTATATTGCTGCATTTTGTTTCATCTGAATATAATTTACACTTTCCAAATTTGAATTTCAAATTTTGGATTTCCAAGATTTTGGTTGTCCACCATTTAAGGCAATGAAACATTCATAATTAATAACTAACAGGGTTCTGTAATATGTTATTAAGGCCATAGATCCACTCCAGTAAATAACTGTTCAAATTTCTCTGTACCTTGGGCCCTGGCCTGAACACCCTGATTGAGCAAAACAAATGATGAACTGATCTCCAGCCAACGAGGAGCTTGACCTCTTTCATTTCTTTCTGCCTATTGCTCTTTTATCCTTCTTTTTTTTTTTCT
>NW_007186442.1:0-793 GCF_000164805.1 Carlito syrichta
GATGCTGAAATAGTAACCCTTTAAGTCTTATCCACAAACTCCTAGCAAAGTCATAGCCCACTGCATAGGACAGTGGGTATGTGACTTCTATATTTGAGTCTCTCTCTTCCACACAAAAAGTCACATTTCATAAGCTCCTTCAATATTGTGTTGTAGGGCACTAATCTGCCAAACTATGTTTGTTCACATTTGAATTCACATTTAAATTGTTCACTTTTGAGTACAAAATTTTACAAAAAGGGAAAAGGGTTTTAAAAACATGGGAGGAAGAAGACAGTTCAGAAAGAAGAAGATGAAGCATATACCTATAGTGCTTTTCTTTTCCTTGAAGTGGATTCACCCCATCTCCACATTTGCACAGGGTAGATTGAAATAACTGCTGCTACCTGGCACAGTATATTGCTGCATTTTGTTTCATCTGAATATAATTTACACTTTCCAAATTTGAATTTCAAATTTTGGATTTCCAAGATTTTGGTTGTCCACCATTTAAGGCAATGAAACATTCATAATTAATAACTAACAGGGTTCTGTAATATGTTATTAAGGCCATAGATCCACTCCAGTAAATAACTGTTCAAATTTCTCTGTACCTTGGGCCCTGGCCTGAACACCCTGATTGAGCAAAACAAATGATGAACTGATCTCCAGCCCACGAGGAGCTTGACCTCTTCATTTCTTTCTGCCTATTGCTCTTTTATCCTTCTTTTTTTTTTTCTTAGTTGGAGTCTCAATCTGTGAGACACACTGGAGTGCAGTGGTCACTCCCAGTCACTGTACCCTCGACATGGCG
>NW_007186443.1:0-800 GCF_000164805.1 Carlito syrichta
CAAACTCCTAGCAAAGTCATAGCCCACTGCATAGGACAGTGGGTATATGACTTCTATATTTGAGTCTCTCTCTTCCACACAAAAAGTCACATTTCATAAGCTCCTTCAATATTGTGTTGTAGGGCACTAATCTGCCAAACTATGTTTGTTCACATTTGAATTCACATTTAAATTGTTCACTTTTGAGTACAAAATTTTACAAAAAGGGAAAAGGGTTTTAAAAACATGGGAGGAAGAAGACAGTTCAGAAAGAAGAAGATGAAGCATATACCTATACTGCTTTTCTTTTCCTGGAAGTGGATTCACCCCATCTCCACATTTGCACAGGGTAGATTGAAATAACTGCTGCTACCTGGCACAGTATATTGCTGCATTTTGTTTCATCTGAATATAATTTACACTTTCCAAATTTGAATTTCAAATTTTGGATTTCCAAGATTTTGGTTGTCCACCATTTAAGGCAATGAAACATTCATAATTAATAACTAACAGGGTTCTGTAATATGTTATTAAGGCCATAGATCCACTCCAGTAAATAACTGTTCAAATTTCTCTGTACCTTGGGCCCTGGCCTGAACACCCTGATTGAGCAAAACAAATGATGAACTGATCTCCAGCCCACGAGGAGCTTGACCTCTTCATTTCTTTCTGCCTATTGCTCTTTTATCCTTCTTTTTTTTTTTCTTAGTTGGAGTCTCAATCTGTGAGACACACTGGAGTGCAGTGGTCACTCCCAGTCACTGTACCCTCAACATGCTGGGCTCAGTGATCCTTCCACCTCAGCCATCCAACGAGCTTGA
>NW_007186444.1:0-1936 GCF_000164805.1 Carlito syrichta
CACAATATTGGAGTTTGTAGATCGCACACAAATATAACATTAGAAAAGAGCAATGGGCAAGACCTCATCTCTACAATAAATCAAAAAATTAGCCAGGTGTGTTAGCGTGTGCCTGTAGTTCCAGCTACTTGGAAGGCTGAGGTGAAGGGATTGCCAGAGCCCAGCAGGTTGAGGCTGAGGTGGCCGGGAGAGGCCACTGCACTCCAGTCTGGGCGACAGAGTGAGACTCCAACTCAAAACAAAAACAAAACAAAACAAAAAAAGGTGGGCTTGGTGGCTCAGCCGGTAATCCTATGATTTAGGAGGCTGAGGTAAGTGGATTACCTGAGCCCGTGGGTTCAAGAACCACATGGGCAACTTGGCAAGACCTCATCTGTATAATAAATCAAAAAATCAGCCAGGCGTGGTAGCACATGCCTGTAATTCAAGCTCGTTGGATGGCTGAGGTGGAAGGATCACTGGAGCCCAGCATGTCGAGGGTACAGTGACTGGGAGTGACCACTGCACTCCAGTGTGTCTCACAGATTGAGACTCCAACTAAGAAAAAAAAAAAGAAGGATAAAAGAGCAATAGGCAGAAAGAAATGAAGAGGTCAAGCTCCTCGTGGGCTGGAGATCAGTTCATCATTTGTTTTGCTCAATCAGGGTGTTCAGGCCAGGGCCCAAGGTACAGAGAAATTTGAACAGTTATTTACTGGAGTGGATCTATGGCCTTAATAACATATTACAGAACCCTGTTAGTTATTAATTATGAATGTTTCATTGCCTTAAATGGTGGACAACCAAAATCTTGGAAATCCAAAATTTGAAATTCAAATTTGGAAAGTGTAAATTATATTCAGATGAAACAAAATGCAGCAATATACTGTGCCAGGTAGCAGCAGTTATTTCAATCTACCCTGTGCAAATGTGGAGATGGGGTGAATCCACTTCAAGGAAAAGAAAAGCAGTATAGGTATATGCTTCATCTTCTTCTTTCTGAACTGTCTTCTTCCTCCCATGTTTTTAAAACCCTTTTCCCTTTTTGTAAAATTTTGTACTCAAAAGTGAACAATTTAAATGTGAATTCAAATGTGAACAAACATAGTTTGGCAGATTAGTGCCCTACAACACAATATTGAAGGAGCTTATGAAATGTGACTTTTTGTGTGGAAGAGAGAGACTCAAATATAGAAGTCACATACCCACTGTCCTATGCAGTGGGCTATGACTTTGCTAGGAGTTTGTGGATAGACTTAAGGGTTACTATTTCAGCATCTCTTTAATCAGGATCCCTTGTTATTGGTGGTGATTATATTCCTTGCCTTTTCTCTTGGTATTGTCACCAGGAAGGCATCTCAAACCTTCTTTTGTAATGTTTAGTAGCCTTAACAAATCCTCCTTGCTTCTGTGAAAACCTTCCTCATTTTGCTATTCAGAGGACTGGAACCATTCGGTGGGACTGTGTTTCCTTATAGTACCCAGCTCAAGTTTTGGTTAAAAAAGAGAAAAGATAGTCGTGAATTGAAGAAAAGGGAACAAATGACAAGGTGTATTCTTTTAAAATCAACTCTGCAGCAATTCAGGGGAATAGGAGAGAGGACAGGGACAGCATCAAAGAGTAGATTGCCCATTATGCCTTTGCTTCTAAAGTTAAGATGCTGGACTCTAGCATCCAGTGGTTGTGGAAGAACAACATGACAGAACTCAGGTCCCAGTTATGAGTATGCTGTAGGAGGATAGAGAAGACTGTTTTCCTGATTCTTTAGAAGCAGCTTTTGAGCTACTTGGCTTTAGCCAAAAGGCTTTTCAGTCTTAGATGGAAAACTGAATTGAGACTACTAGAACCTAGCTAGGAGGGAGGGAAGCAAATCCAGGAGTAAAGGTATTAGGAGAGGATAGAGCCAGGTCGTGTATATGGCCAGTTCTCCAGGTGAAAACTAGTCGTGGGTCTTATC
>NW_007186444.1:2292-3898 GCF_000164805.1 Carlito syrichta
CTGAGCTCAACAATAAACCAAACAATTAGCCGGGTTGGTGGCATGAGCTGTAGTTCCAGCTACTTGGAAGGCTGAAGTGGAAGAGTCGCGTGAGCCCAGCAGTTCGAGGGTTCCACTGTCTGTGACCGTCTACTCTGTGCGACAGAGTCAAACTCCAAAAATAAAAAAAACCCTTAAAAAATGAAAAATGTATCATGTTGGAAAAATCATGAAGAAAGAGGCATTGCATATCTTTATACTGTTAGAAGTATAAGTTACACCTTACATTTGCAAAACACTTTGATGTTAGCTTTTCATGTACTACCAGCCTACAGTATAGAAACTGCAACCTCAGGAATACATTTGATAGAAATCATCCTGCATGTAATGAAAAGACATGGACTATAATACTTATGTCATCATAGCTGCATAGCTAAGTACTCAAAAGTATACAAATGTTCATCCACAAGTTTGAAAACATATTTGAGTGTTGTCAGAAAATGATGAAAAACGAATAATGTACAATAACATGGTTGCATGTAGAAAACCAAATTTTTATCAAAAACAAATTAATGCTTACCCTAATATAACTTTATATACTGCGATAAAAGAAGTAAAAAAAGCTACTTTTTTGGAAATACATACAATTATGCTAAAATGAGGTTAAAATATAATATCCTTATAATTAAGTTAATATTTACCTTCACCTAAATACCGGAAATTTTGTTTCTTTAGCCAGATAGTAAGCAGAAAATGGACAATTATTATTTTAATATGCTTCATCTATTAAAAAATTAAGGTTATATGATTGCAAAAATAGAGAATATATAAGAAACTTATACCCCTTTGCTAATATAGAATATAGAAAAGGCCAAAATCTAATTCAATTGCTATTTCTAACAATATGCAAAAATGTAGTGTTGAATTTAACTTGTTGGTTTTTTGCTAAGACTTTGTCATGCCTGTGTTCATCAGTGATATTTGTCTGTGGTTTTCTTTGTTTGTTTTTTTCTTTTTGTGCTTCTGTCTTGTTTTGCTATCATAGTAATTCTGGCTTCATATTGTCAGTTGGAATTATTCCTGTCTCTTTGATTTTTGTGGAGAGTTTGAATTAAACATATTTGTTTTTTAACTGCTTGGAAAAATTCAGCTGTGAAGTCATCAGGCCCTAGGCTGTTTTTTTTCTCCCTCTCTTTCTTCTTTTTCTTTTTTTTTTTTTTGATGTGGGGTCCCAACCTGTTCCAGATTGAAATGCAGTGCGCTGACCATTCTTCTGCTTTGGATCCTTCTGTTTTATTTTACACAAAACTATTTGCTGTGTCAATGATTGAGTGAATGATAAGTCTTCTGTCCTCAAGGGAAAGTTAGTGTGAGCTGATTACCTAAAGAGGTTACAGTTATGAAAATGTAATAAATAATCGACTGTCCACAGAAATTCATGAGGGAAGTCTTGGAAACCAGGTTAATGTCTAATATTTCTGCAAAGGCTTGTGACAAAGGACAGTGCTCCAAAGGATGTGTAATCCTGAATATTTTTTCCAAGACCGTGACTGATGAGTGAAGATGAGACAAGTCACTTTTTATTTTTTTGGAGAGGAGGTCGATTGCAAGCCTGGAAATAGACTGT
>NW_007186445.1:0-648 GCF_000164805.1 Carlito syrichta
CAGGGTGGACCCGGAGTTCCAGAAACTCCAAAGTTCCAAAAGGCAGGCTGTAAAATGACGAGAGTGGCACTGGGACCCTACAGAGTATTCAGCCAGTAATGGAACCGGTGTCTCTGAGGGGCGGGCGCTCAGAGCCTCCCTGTGTGACCTGCGGTGCTGGGTGCCGGGCCGGGGAGAAAGCTGGAGGGAGCAGGGACCCAAAACTTCCCCGCACGCTGCAATACCTGGCCTTAGGAAATGAGGTAAAGTTTGTTGATAGGTGGTCAGGGCAATGGAAGTCTCTGCCTGGAGAATGGCAAGGCAGTTTAAGCAGATCTCTTTTTCTCCGCTTGTCTGGGTCCTCTGATTTGGGGTCTCACGCTGAGTGCCTCAGCCAGGGTGGACCCGGAGTTCCAGAGCTCCAAATTTCCAAAGGGCAGGCTCTAGACAGTGAGAGTGGCGCTGGGACCCTACAGAGGACTTCAGCCAGAAATGGAACCAGCGTCTCTGAGGGGCGGGTGCCCAGAGCCTTCCTGTGTGACCAGCGGCTTGATGCCGGGTGCCCGGGCTGGAGACAATGCAGCCGGGGAGGGATCTGGAGGGGGCTGGGACCAGAGACTTCCACACACGAGTAGAACGGCAGCAGTGGGGGGAGGGGCACAATATCTG
>NW_007186446.1:0-539 GCF_000164805.1 Carlito syrichta
GGAAGTCTCTGCCTGGAGAATGGCAGGCAGTTTAAGCCGATCTCTTTTTCTCCGCTTGTCTGGGTCCTCTGATTTGGGGTCTCACGCTGAGTGCCTCAGCCAGGGTGGACCCGGAGTTCCAGAGCTCCAAAGTTCCAAAGGGCAGGCTCTAGACAGTGAGAGTGGCGCTGGGACCCTACAGAGGACTTCAGCCAGAAATGGAACCAGCGTCTCTGAGGGGCGGGTGCCCAGAGCCTTCCTGTGTGACCAGCGGCTTGATGCCGGGTGCCCGGGCTGGAGACAATGCAGCCGGGGAGGGATCTGGAGGGGGCTGGGACCAGAGACTTCCACACACGAGTAGAACGGCAGCAGTGGGGGGAGGGGCACAATATCTGGCCTTGCGTGGGACTGAAGTTCCCAGGCCTGACCCCAGCGCGGTTGGTGGTGGGCTGGGGGATGGGGGTAGCGAAGTGATAGCCTTTTTGGGAACTCACGTTCAGAGAATCTCACCAGTTCACCTATGCCGTCGCCATCTTGCCCCGTCTCCATGTTTCTTTTTT
>NW_007186447.1:0-783 GCF_000164805.1 Carlito syrichta
ATCTCCCAGCTAGGTTCTAGTAGTCTGAATTCAGTGTTCCATCTAAGACTGAAAAGTCTTTTGGCTAAAGCCGAGCAGCTCTTAAGCTGATGCTAAAGCATCAGAAAACAGTCTTCTTTATCCTCCTACAGCATACTCATAACTGGGACCTGTGATTGGTCAAGTTTTTCTTCCACAGCCACTGGATGCTAGAGTCCAGCATCTTAACTTTAGAAGCAAAGGCATAATGGGCAATCTACTCTTTGTTTCTGTCCCTGTCCTCTCTTCTACTCCCCTGAATGGCTGCAGACTTGATTTGGTAAGAATATACCTTGTCATGTGTTCCCTTTTCTTCAATTCACTACTATCTTTTCTCTTGAACCAAAATTGAGCTGGGTGCTATGAGGCAACACAGTCCCACTGACTGGTTCAGTTCCTCTGAATAACAACATGAGGAAGCTTTCCACAGGAGCAAGGAGGATTTGTTAAGGCTACTAAATGTTACAAAGGACGGTTGGAGATGCGCTCCCGGTGCCAACACCAAGACAAAAGGCAAGGAATGAAATCACCATTAACAGCAAGGGATCCTGATGAAAGAGATGCTGAGATGGTAACCCTTCACTCGATCCACATCCTCCTAGCCAAGTCATGGCCCACTGCATAGGACAGTGGGTATGTGACTTCTACCTTTGAGCCTCTCTCTTCCACACCGAAAGGCACATTTCATAAACTCCTTCATGTACTGTTGGAGAGCACGAATCTGCTAAACTGTGTTTGTTCACTTTTGAATTCAGGTATAAATTG
>NW_007186448.1:0-788 GCF_000164805.1 Carlito syrichta
CTAGGTTCTAGTAGTCTGAATTCAGTGTTCCATCTAAGACTGAAAAGTCTTTTGGCTAAAGCCAAGTAGCTCATAAGCTGATTCTAAAGCATCAGAAAACAGTCTTCTTTATCCTCCTACAGCATACTCATAACTGGGACCTGTGATTGGTCAAGTTCTTCTTCCACAGCCAATGGATGCTAGAGTCCAGCATCTTAACTTTAGAAGCAAAGGCATAATGGGCAATCTACTCTTTGTTTCTGTCCCTGTCCTCTCTTCTACTCCCCTCAATGGCTGCAGACTTGATTTTATGAGAATATACCTTGTCATGTGTTCCCTTTTCTTCAATTCACTACTATCTTTCCTCTTTTTAACCAAAATTGAGCTGGGTGCTATGAGGCAACACAGTCTCACTGACTGGTTCAGTTCCTCTGAATAACAACATGAGGAAGCTAGCTTTCCACAGGAGCAAGGAGGATTTGTTAAGGCTACTAAACGTTACAAAGGACGGTTGGAGATGCGCTCCCGGTGCCAACACCAAGACAAAAGGCAAGGAATGAAATCACCATTAACAGCAAGGCATCCTGATGAAAGAGATGCTGAAATGGTAACCCTTCACTCGATCCACATCCTCCTAGTCAAGTCATGGCCCACTGGATAGGACAGTGGGTGTGTGACTTCTACCTTTGAGCCTCTCTCTTCCACACCGAAAGGCACATTTCTAAACTCCTTCATGTACTGTTGTAGAGCACGAATCTGCTAAACTGTGTTTGTTCACTTTAGGATTCAGGTTTAAATTGTTCACTTTT
>NW_007186449.1:0-874 GCF_000164805.1 Carlito syrichta
CCTTCCAAGGAACATCTGAGGGCTTAACCATCTGCCTCCTCCACCCACAGAAGGACCTGGTGCCAGGAGACAGAGACATTCCTCTGCATGTGAAAGGTAGAGCAGGCCAAGGTCAAGGTCTGAGTCTTAGTCCAGACTTGGTCTTTACTTGCTCCATTGCATGAGCTTCAGCAGAAATGCAGAATCATCTTTGTGAGTCTTATTCCAATCCTGTGGCTATGACCTCAGGCAGTTTCTTGATACTCCTCTGACACATTCAATCCTGTTCTGCTCCTCCTCAGACACATTTGATGGTTCTTCATTGCCCAGAGAAAAAGCCTGGGTTCATTGCTATGCCACCAAAATCCACACTGGTTAGGCCTCTGTGTCCCTTGATTGCACTCCTTGATAAATCCTGCACTGCAGCCTGGTCAGCATACTCAGTGTCTCCTGAAACTCATATTTTACTCACATTCTCTATCTATCAAAATCCAAGTCAACTTTCAAAGTCTGGTTCAAGTCATTGTACTCTATCCTCATTGTCAGAATAAATCACTTCCTCCTTTGACTTCTGAAGGCTTAACCCCTTGTATCAGCAAGGATCTATTCAGGAGACAGAAACCATACCACCTATTTGATATGGTTTAATATAAATAATTCTTGCCAGGCGCAATGGCTTACATCTGTAATCCCAGGGTTTGAGGGCCAATGAGAGAGGAGCGCTTGAGCCCAGGAGTTTGAGACCAGCCTGGGCAGCACAGCAAGACCTCGGGACTATAAAAATTATTATTAATAATCATAAAAATAAGCCAGGCTTCATGGCTCATCCTGTAATCCTGCGCTTTGGGAGGCTGAGTGAATGGATTGCCAGAGCCGTGGTTTGAGACCCGCCTGG
>NW_007186450.1:0-545 GCF_000164805.1 Carlito syrichta
CCAGTCTTTATGAACACTCGCCTTTGCAGACTCTCACACTCTGACCAGCTCCATCACGATCTTGCCCATCTCTGCCAATCCCTTTCTTATACTATTATAATAATGTACAGGGTCCATTTGTGAGCACCTGCAGTACTCAGTGCGTTGTTTCTGTGATAAACCACTGAATATTACAGATGCTAATTCCATCCAAGTTGCTGCAAAGTTCATAATCTTGCTTTTCTTTATGACTGCATAATATTTCACTGTGTAAATGTACCACATTTTCTTTATCCAATTTACTGTCGATGGGAACCATCGTTGGTTCCATGTTTTTCTCTATTGTATAATGCTGCAATGAACATGTGTGTGCATGTATCCTTTTGATAGAGTGATTTGAGTTCTTCTAGGTATATTTCCAGAAGGATGACTGCTGGGTTGTATGGAAGGTTGATTTTTAGATCTTTTAAAAATCACACTGTTTTCCACAGAGGTGGTACTAGTGAACATTACCACCAACAGTGTAGAAGTTTTCCTTCTCCCCACATCCCTCTCCAACATCTCTT
>NW_007186451.1:0-734 GCF_000164805.1 Carlito syrichta
GCAAAACAAAAGAAACTAAAGAAACTATCAACAGAGCAGAGAGACAGTCCAGAGGATGGGGAAAAATATTTGCCAACTATAAATCTGAAAAAGGCCTAACATCTAGGATCTACAAGGAACTCAAATGTGCTGAAAGGAAAAAAACAAACAACCCTATTAAAAAGTGGGCCAAATATATGAATAGACACTCAGAAGAAGACATACAAGCAGTCACCGGATACATGAAGAAATGCTAAGCCTCACATTTTCTTTATCCAGTCAATTCAGATACATGAAGAAATGTCCAACCTCACATTTTCTTTAGCCTATCAATTGTTGGTTGGCACTTAGGTTGGTTCCATGATTTTGCTATTGTGAATAGTGCTGCAATGAACATACAAGTACAGGTATCATTTTCATACTATGACTTATTTTCCTTTGGGTAGATTACTAGTAGTGAGATTATTGGATCAAATGTTAATTCAATTTTGAGTTCTCTGAGAAACCTTCAGATTGTTTTTCATAGAGGTTGAACTGGTTTACAATCGCACCAACATTGGACGAACACACCTTTTCTTCACAACCATGCCAACATCTGCTGTTCTTTGACTTTCTTATAATGGCCATTCTGACTGGTGTGAGGTGATGTCTCATGGTGGTTTGTTTTGTTTTGTTTTGTTTTTCGAGTTGGAGTCTCACTCTGTCACCCAGACTAAAGTGCAGTGGCCGCTCCCAGCCACCGCAGCCTCGACCTG
>NW_007186452.1:0-455 GCF_000164805.1 Carlito syrichta
CTTCTTTTGGTTTTTCTTCAATTGTGCAGATTTACCTCCCTCCTTTTCCCTTCCCTCCACTTCCCCGTCTTCTTTAATTCTGTTATTCAGGGGTGGAGGGGTTGCTTTTACTTCTTTTTGTTCATTCCCCTATTTTTCCTAATGTATTTCCTTTTGCTTTGTTCAGTTCTGGAGTTGGACTGTAGGTTGAGGGCAGTCCTTTTTGCAATTTTGAGATTTAATTAAGGGGGGAGCTGTAATTAAAAATCTCTCTGCAGATCCCAGTATCCACCAACAGGTGTATGGATAGTCTGAAACTCACTTCCCACTGCCTTGGATTTTGCCCATCAGTGAGGTTGTAGGTTTACTCCCTGAAAGCAATATGAGGTTAACAGAGGGAAGAGAATGGAGCAGTCAGTGAGGGGAAGAGGGGGATCAGAGAGAGAGGAGTGAGAGGGAAAACAGATGAGTGTACC
>NW_007186453.1:0-692 GCF_000164805.1 Carlito syrichta
GATTATGTGGTGTTAGATGATTACTCCCAAAATACATTCAAGTGGGTCTGCTATGCACACTTACATAGAAATCTGTACCCAGAAAAGCTTATGGTTAAAAAATAAAGCATAAATTTAGTGTAAGGGTACAGAGGCAAGAGAGTCTTTGGTAGTGAACTGAAAAGTTATGACTGAGTTTCAATTCCTTTTACTGCTAACATAAACTAGAGTTAACCATTGGCATCAAAAATAAAGACTGTCAGGACAAGGAGAAAAATTGCATATGCGGTGTCAGAGCATTTGAGAACACAAGCCATCTCAGGGAACACCAAGACCCTGTCTTACTCTTTATGAAAGTACCTACAATACAGATCCTGGAAAGAAGACCAGAAGAGTGGTGATTAAAAGAGCAAATGAATCCTATCAAGACCAGAAATTATCAGGATTTTGTACACAATGGCACGATTATAATTATAAATTATATAAATGTGGATTCTGAAATGTCAGTCACCATAGGAACTTTTGAAACATAAATATTTAGATCCCTCTCTACTAAAAGTCAGGAATTTTACCTCTTTTGGCTAATAATTTTGATGAAGACAAGCATATTCTTTGTGCCATCTGAAATGTAAGACTATCTTAAACAGTAAATATCATTACCAGATATTCCAAAGGATTAAAACAAAACGTGTCTCTTCAAAGGGATAACAAAG
>NW_007186454.1:0-806 GCF_000164805.1 Carlito syrichta
AGTGGTGATTAAAGAGCAAATGAATCCTATCAAGACCAGAAATTATCAGGATTTTGTACACAATGGCACGATTATAATTATAAATTATATAAATGTGGGTTCTGAAATGTCAGTCACCATAGGAACTTTTGAAACATAAATATTTAGATCCCTCTCTACTAAAAGTCAGGAATTTTACCTCTTTTGGCTAATAATTTTGATGAAGACAAGCATATTCTTTGTGCCATCTGAAATGTAAGACTATCTTAAACAGTAAATATCATTACCAGATATTCCAAAGGATTAAAACAAAACGTGTCTCTTCAAAGGGATAACAAAGCAAAAATAAAGTCCCTTCTTTAACTTAAACTTGAAAGTAAATAATTAAACATTCAACACTCCTTAATCAAATGCAAATTTTCACACTTCTGCAAATTAAAATGACATCTTGAACATGAACATTAATATTGATAGATTTGAAAACTCAAAACAATTAGGAACTAGATGATTTCTGCTTACAGTGTTCATTTTCAACAGCTTGTTTTTTGCGATAATTTCTGATTGTAATTTGTCTTAATTTTCAGACGTGTTTACATTCAAATTGAGCAGAAAATTTATTAGTAGTCGTGAATCTCTATTTTAGTATCTATTAGACTCGACCATGTTCTGGTGAGCTGTGAATTCATTCATGAAAAGAGATGATGGCCTGTATAACAAAACACAAACTAATTTGATCTATAAATTTAATTACCCTGAATTACCAAACTAAAATGAGCTATCAATATCATCAACTTCACGGTCTGCCACGGGCATGACAAATCTACTGA
>NW_007186455.1:0-814 GCF_000164805.1 Carlito syrichta
AACCTCATTCCACCGCTAGTTAGTCTTGCAACCTCCCACAGGAAATACCCTCATCTCTTCCAAAATCAGCGGATTGCATTTAATACTCAACTGTCTATGGCACAAGACATGCCATGACAATTCACTGTCAAAGATTTCCTTATCTCTTTTTGCATGAAGCAACTATTCCATGTTGTGAAAATAAGAAAATAGTGGCAAGAAGGTACTTGAGAGATGTTAAATATTGCATTGGTTCTGGATCTAATAGAGAGAGAGAGAGAGCGAGAAGAGAGAGAGAAAGAGAGAGAGAGGTGTCAAATGACTACTGAATTCATAAACCCCCACTACTACCAGTGGCTTCAGCATAATAATAAGCCTGCTTCTTGTGACAACATGAATATAGAAGCAAATTAAGTTTTCTATTGTTTGAATTATATGATTTCCTTAGGAAAAAATATGATCGGAGAGCCATGTGCTAGGCAACCAATTGATATCATCCAAGTTAAGGAAAACAAACCTGTGTCCGTTAGAAAAAGAAATGAGAACTAAGATCCAGGTCTTTATTTACCTACTGGGATTTAAATCACATAATCTAAAAACTCCAGTGAGATCCCAGAGGATTCAGACAGGTTTACTGAAAGCTCTTTCTCATCTGCTTGCCAGTAGTGCATGCACATGGTTTTCTGGCTACCTCACATCCCTGGCCCCACCTTCTAGAAACAGTATTGCCATTTGTTCAGAGAATTCCCTCTTCCCACTGCATGTGGTTCTGGAGGGGCCGACAGTCCACCCCTGTTCAAGTGTTAGCCACAGAGATGGCTGTGGCCCAGACCTA
>NW_007186456.1:0-804 GCF_000164805.1 Carlito syrichta
CTCCAGGGCCCCAGAAGCTGTGGTGGCTGACTTGGGTCTGGGCCATGAGGATGTGTGCTGACCAGTGTCACCACACTTGCTGTTGGGCAGTGCCACTCTGGAATCATGACCAGGAGGTGGGCAGAAAGTACCACTGGACTGAGCAGACATTGGCATTGGTCCCTCTAGACATCAGCAGCCCTCAGTGACTGGTTTGCCTACTGGTTTGTCAGCGACCAGAAACATCCCCTAGTGGTGTCCCAACCACTCCTGTAGGAGTATCTCGAATGCTTGGCTTCCTAAGGACAAGGACAGAGTTGTATATATGGCCTCAGGAAGCTGGCACACGTGGGGACATGACCTCCCTCGAATGTCTCACTGCCTTCGGAGATTCATCTCGCATGATGGTAACTTCAAGAAATGCTCAGATTTCTACTTTAAATGAAAGCCTAAATTGTGTTAACATGGCAGATACTAACAGAGTATACTTTTTTTAAAGATTTCTGCTACTTAGTTTCAATCAAAACAGTTTCAGTCTTCCCTTTTCTCTAGGCATTAAGGCATGGCAATAATAACTGAAGGGGGAAAGTTCCTGTGTGTTGTTAGGATATATTTAGCATGGGTTCTTTACTCTTTCTGAGACTGACAGTTCATGTGGTTGTCTGTCTTGTCTAATTAGCCGCAACCATGGTAGAGGGATCCCGTATGGTGCCAGTTTAGCAGATGAGAGATAGACATTCTTTCCAGGCTGTTAGCTTCTCTCTACAGGCACGCAGCAGCCAAATGGCTAAGTTGAGTTCACTTCCAGGTCATTTTGCTTTTTTG
>NW_007186457.1:0-1013 GCF_000164805.1 Carlito syrichta
AGCAGACATTGGCATTGGTCCCTCTAGACATCAGCAGCCCTCAGTGACTGGTTTGCCTACTGGTTTGTCAGCGACCAGAAACATCCCCTAGAGGTGTCCCAACCACTCCTGTAGGAGTATCTCGAATGCTTGGCTTCCTAAGGACAAGGACAGAGTTGCACATATGGCCTCAGGAAGCTGGCACACATGGGGACATGACCTCCCTCGAATGTCTCACTGCCTTCGGAGATTCATCTCACATGATGGTAACTTCAAGAAATGCTCAGATTTCTACTTTAAATGAAAGCCTAAATTGTGTTAACATGGCAGATACTAACACAGTATACTTTTTAAAAAGATTTCTGCTACTTAGTTTCAATCAAAACAGTTTCAGTCTTCTCTTTTCTCTAGGCATTAAGGCATGGCAATAATAACTGAAGGGGGAAAGTTCCTGTGTGTTGTTAGGATACATTTAGCATGGGTTCTTTACTCTTTCTGAGACTGACAGTTCATGTGGTTGTCTGTCTTATCTAATTAGCCCCAACCATGGTAGGAGGGATCCAGTACAGTGCCAGTTTAGCAGATGAGAAGATAGACATTCTTTCCAGGCTGTTAAGCTTCTCCTCTACAGGCACGCAGCAGCCAAATGGCCAAGTTGAGGTTCATTTCCAGGTCATTTTGCTTTTTTGCTATTTTATTTTATTTTATTTTATTTCTTAGTTCTGATAAACAATCTTAAGGGGTAGGACATCTCAAAAATATATCATCAGATTGGATTTCTATTGAGAAGACACGTCATTGACACTACTGGAATTTTGTGTTGGCATCATCTTCCAATTAACCATGATAGCACTGTTGGTCAGGTGTATAGAGCTGGGCCTCTTCAAGTACTGCATGTCCTCAGCCCTTGATGAACCAGATGCTTATTTACCTCTTCTTTCTCAACACACCCTGTGCCTTTGCCTCGAATTCTCTCTGTTGACTTGAAGCCAAATCCAGTGCAGTGGAAAAGGGCAGCCAAACTTCCCCACATT
>NW_007186458.1:0-1154 GCF_000164805.1 Carlito syrichta
TACTTAGTTTCAATCAAAACAGTTTCAGTCTTCTCTTTTCTCTAGGCATTAAGGCATGGCAATAATAACTGAAGGGGGAAAGTTCCTGTGTGTTGTTAGGATACATTTAGCATGGGTTCTTTACTCTTTCTGAGACTGACAGTTCATGTGGTTGTCTGTCTTATCTAATTAGCCCCAACCATGGTAGGAGGGATCCAGTACAGTGCCAGTTTAGCAGATGAGAAGATAGACATTCTTTCCAGGCTGTTAAGCTTCTCCTCTACAGGCACGCAGCAGCCAAATGGCCAAGTTGAGGTTCATTTCCAGGTCATTTTGCTTTTTTGCTATTTTATTTTATTTTATTTTATTTCTTAGCTCTGATAAACAATCTTAAGGGGTAGGACATCTCAAAAATATATCATCAGATTGGATTTCTATTGAGAAGACACGTCATTGACACTACTGGAATTTTGTGATGGCATCATCTTCCAATTAACCATGATAGCACTGTTGGTCAGGTGTATAGAGCTGGGCCTCTTCAAGTACTGTATGTCCTCAGCCCTTGATGAACCAGATGCTTATTTACCTCTTCTTTCTCCAACACACCCTGTGCCTTTGCCTCGAATTCTCTCTGTTGACTTGAAGCCAATCCAGTGCAGTGGAAAGGGCAGCCAAACTTCCCCACATTATCCTCTGAGTAGCTGGAGGCCAAGTGCCCTTCAGAGATTGGTGACCATGAGCTCAGAGGCAATGTGGAAGACAAAGTAAGTGATGTGTCTGTGATATAGCAAGAAACAGAGGGGTTGTGTCTTTTCAATTGTGGATCACAGACTTTTATCCTCTTCACATATGTGCCTTTAACAGGGTTATCCCACCCTACTCTCCTAAGGGTGGGTGTGCCCTTTCTCTGGGGTCTGTGGGGTGGACTGGACTGGACTCATCCCAGGAGGCAGCATCTTCATGCATCCTGATACCATGTGGCATGTGGTCCAGCCTCCCCTTGTACCAAAGGTGCGGTCTCCTGGGACCCATCTCTTGTAACATGGAGCACTGTGGAGAAGAAAAGTTATAGACACAACTCTCCCAAGCAATGCTGGTCTGTCTGGCAGGTGGGCCCCTCTTCTGCCTGTTGGAGAACTTCAGGATGCCTTCTTAGGGAGGGGCAAGGCCACTGG
>NW_007186459.1:0-1089 GCF_000164805.1 Carlito syrichta
CCAGATGCTTATTTACCTCTTCTTCTCCAACACACCCTGTGCCTTTGCCTCGAATTCTCTCTGTTGACTTGAAGCCAATCCAGTGCAGTGGAAAGGGCAGCCAAACTTCCCCACATTATCCTCTGAGTAGCTGGAGGCCAAGTGCCCTTCAGAGATTGGTGACCATGAGCTCAGAGGCAATGTGGAAGACAAAGTAAGTGATGTGTCTGTGATATAGCAAGAAACAGAGGGGTTGTGTCTTTTCAATTGTGGATCACAGACTTTTATCCTCTTCACATATGTGCCTTTAACAGGGTTATCCCACCCTACTCTCCTAAGGGTGGGTGTGCCCTTTCTCTGGGGTCTGTGGGGTGGACTGGACTGGACTCATCCCAGGAGGCAGCATCTTCATGCATCCTGATACCATGTGGCATGTGGTCCAGCCTCCCCTTGTACCAAAGGTGCGGTCTCCTGGGACCCATCTCTTGTAACATGGAGCACTGTGGAGAAGAAAAGTTATAGACACAACTCTCCCAAGCAATGCTGGTCTGTCTGGCAGGTGGGCCCCTCTTCTGCCTGTTGGAGAACTTCAGGATGCCTTCTTAGGGAGGGGCAAGGCCACTGTAGGAAATGGAGTTCCAGCAATAGCGTCCTGCTCATTTATCTGTAGAGTGCTGATAGCCAGGGGTGTGTCTACCAGCTCTCTGCCAGCACTTGGCTTTGTGGGAAGGTTGATCCCTCCCTGGGACTGCTTTCTGGCATGGACTGTATTGACAATGTCTGTGCAGACCATCATGGACTGTGAGGTGAACAGCTATGGTGTAGGACAACCAGGCCCCATTCCATCTCCCATTACACTAGATCACATGGACATCTGAGATAAAGCAGTCATGAGGGGCACCAGGAGACTCTGGCTTGTTGGGGATTTTTCAGATTTTGGTACTGAAAGTTGAGCCCTCAAACTCCTCCATCCCAGCAAGTCAGGACCGCTGGTTACCCTTTGCATTCTAGTCAGTGTGAACTAAGTTCTTAGGGTGTTCCCAAAAAAGTGTCCGTTGTTAGTTTGGTTGGCTGCAACCTAATGCTCAGGCGATAACTAAGCCACTACCT
>NW_007186460.1:0-1016 GCF_000164805.1 Carlito syrichta
GAGGTCTCGCCTGCCCAGGTGGGTCTCGAACCCGCGGGCTCAGGCAAACCACTCACCGCAGACTCCCAGAGGTGCGGGATTACAGGCTGAGCCACCAAGCCCGGCTGAGAATTTATTGTTTTGAGTTGGAGTCCTTTTCTGTAGCCCAGGCTGCAGTACAGTGGCACTCTCATGGACACCCCGTGTCAACCTGCTGAGCTATGGTGATCCTGCTGCCTCAGACTTCAAGGTACCCAGAACTGCAGGTGCCCTAGCACCCCTGGCTAATTTTTAAATTTTATTGTAGAGAGCAGGTCACGCCAATTTGCCTGGGGTGTTCTCAAACCCTCAGGCAGAGGCAGTCCAGTCGCCTTGGCCTCCCAAACTGCTGGGATGACAGGCGGCGCTACTGAGCCCGCCCTCAGCTGAGAATGAAAAAATAACACATCAAGGGGATATTAATTGGCATTAAATAAATGAATAAGCAGTAGGAAGATGAGTTTTTAAAAATATCACACTTGTCTCTAAAATTCAAATATATTCAGGATGGATCATATTTAATTGTATATATTGCTTCCCCAGAGGCTCGCTAGTAGCTAAAAAAAGAAATACAAAGAAAACAAAAGGGATGTGGAGTTTGCTGAACAGACACTACCATGTGCATTTCAAAGTGGTATTCTTAAAGTCGTGAACAACTGACTTTTTGACCCCAAACTGTAAGCAAAGCATGCACTCTCCCTGCCACATGGAAATCTTGGAACTGATCCTGGTAATTTACACTCATAATTTTGATAACTTTTGTAGATTAGGTGTATTGTATTAATTTAATGATTTTGCTTTTTATTGCACATTCTATTTGGGATCTCACCTCCCTGTCATTTACAATCCCGTGCCAATGGGTTTTATCCTCCTAGTTTTATATTGGGTTCTAACTCTGAAGGCAAAAGGAAAACAGTAAAATGGTTTCTCAAAAAATTAAAAATAAAGCTATTATTTGACCCAGAAATCCCACTTTAGGGTATATATATATATATCAA
>NW_007186461.1:0-828 GCF_000164805.1 Carlito syrichta
CCTCAGCTGAGAATGAAAAAATAACACATCAAGGGAATATTAATTGGCATTAAATAAATGAATAAGCAGTAGGAAGATGAGTTTTTAAAAATATCACAGTTGTCTCTAAAATTCAAATATATTCAGGATGGATCATATTTAATTGTATATATTGCTTCCCCAGAGTCTCGCTAGTAGCTAAAAAAAGAAATACAAAGAAAACAAAAGGGATGTAGAGTTTGCTGAACAGACACTACCATGTGCATTTCAAAGTGGTATTCTTAAAGTCGTGAACAACTGACCTTTTGACCCCAAACTGTAAGCAAAGCATGCACTCTCCCTGCCACATGGAAATCTTGGAACTGATCCTGGTAATTTACACTCATAATTTTGATAACTTTTGTAGATTAGGTGTATTGTATTAATTTAATGATTTTGCTTTTTATTGCACATTCTATTTGGGATCTCACCTCCCTGTCATTTACAATCCCGTGCCAATGGGTTTTATCCTCCTAGTTTTATATTGGGTTCTAACTCTGAAGGCAAAAGGAAAACAGTAAAATGGTTTCTCAAAAAATTAAAAATAAAGCTATTATTTGACCCAGAAATCCCACTTTAGGGTATATATATATATTCAAAAACTAAAATAAAATTAGTATCTAAAAGCAATATCAGCACTCGTACACTCATTGCAGCTTTATTTTCAATAGTCAAGACTTGGAAATAATCTGTGTCCACCATGAATGAATCAATAAAGAAAATGCAACACATGTATGCACGGGAGTGCGCGTGCGTGCGCGCGCACACACACAGCGGAAAACTGTTTACCACAGATTTTAAAAATAAGAA
>NW_007186462.1:0-732 GCF_000164805.1 Carlito syrichta
TTAGTATCTAAAGCAATATCAGCACTCGTACACTCATTGCAGCTTTATTTCAATAGTCAAGACTTGGAAATAATCTGTGTCCACCATGAATGAATCAATAAAGAAAATGCAACACATGTATGCACGGGAGCGCGCGTGCGTGCGGGCGCACACACACAGCGGAAAACTGTTTACCACAGATTTTAAAAATAAGAAAATATTTTCTTATGTGTGATAACATGGGTGAACCTGCAGGACATCATACTAAGTAAAAAATAAAAGAAAAAGCTAAAATTATAGAAGAAAAGGGTAGAATGGTGATTGCCAGCAGCTGGTGGAGAGGCATAGGAATGGGAAGATGTACTTCAAATGTGCTCATTCATCTGGGGACCTTTGACAACAACTTTAATACTATAATAAATGATTGAGAGCAGCAGGAAACTGGGGAAGGTAGTGGGGCAGGTAGGTGTGATTTACAGTAGTAGAAATGGGGAAGGGTGGGACAACTCATCAATAAGCGTACCTGCACAATAAATATTTGTGTACCTAACTCTGAATTGCACCCCACAATGTTGAAATAAAAACAAAATTAAGTTAAAAAGTAGTTAGCCGGGCTCGGTGGCTCAGCCTGTAATCCCACACCTTTGGGAGGCTGAGGTGAGTGGATTGCCTGAGCCCGCGGGTTCGAGACCCGCCTGGGCAGCGAGACCTCATCTTTACAATAAAATCAAAAAATTAGCCAGGCTGGTAGCG
>NW_007186463.1:0-808 GCF_000164805.1 Carlito syrichta
GACTTTACTAACTGAAAATAACTAGCTAGCTACCTAGCTAATTATCTATCTAGCTAGTCAACTAACTAGCTGACTTAACTATCTAGCTAATTTAACTAGCTGAATTAACTATCTAACTACCTAGCTAGCCAGCTGACTTAACTAGGGGACATAACTTGCTAGGCAGCTCTCTGCCCATGTGACTTAACTAGCTTTTTAAAGAGCTAGCGTGCTGGCAAGCCAACTCACCTAAAGAGGTGAGTTAACTAACTAGCCAGTGGATTAGCCATTGACTGAACTTTTTGGTTAATGAGGTAGGTAACTGGTCATCCTGGTGACTAAACTAGCTAAATTAACAAGTTAATTAGCTGACTACCCAGCTGACTTAACTAGTTTTCTACCTCTCTAGCTACCTGGATAGCCAGTTGATTTAACTAGCTGACTTAATTAACCAGCCAGCAAGCTAGGCAACTGACTTAAATAAGTCACTACATAGCTAGCCAGCTTTCTTAACTAGCTGTCTTAACTAGCTGGCCTGCATTCTAGCCAGTTTAATTAACTGGCTTGCCACATATCTATCCAGCTGACATTCAGCTGAAATAACTAGGTGATTTATCTTGCTAGCCAGCTGTCTAGACAGCTGACATAAGAAGCAAGCTACATAATTAGCTAGTTGGCTAGTCAGCAAACATATCTTGGTGACAACTATCTAGCCAGCTGTCTAGTCAGCTGACATAACTAGCTTGCTAACTAACTAGCTAGATGACTAGCCAGCTGACTTAATTGCGTAGCTACTAAGCTAGCTAGCAGGCTAGCCAACTGATTTAAG
>NW_007186464.1:0-880 GCF_000164805.1 Carlito syrichta
CTAGTTAGTCAGCTGGTTAGATAGGTAGCTAGCTAGTTAAGTCAGCTATATATATCAACTAGCTAGCTAGTTAAGTTAGCTTGTTACATAATTCAGCTATATGATAGCTAGCTAGGTAGCTAACAGGTTAAATCAGCTGCTTAAGTCAGCTGGCTAGATAGGTAGCTAGTTAATTCAGCTAGTTAAGTCAGCTGGGTAGCTAGTTAAGTCAGTTAGTTAAGTCACCTCGCTGACCAGCAGCTTATTTAGGTAGTTAGGTAGATAAGTCAGCTGGCAAGCAAGTGGGCTATATATGTAGGTAGCTAATTAAGTCAGCTATCTATCCATTAGTCTAGTTGTGTCAGCTAGTAAAGTCAGCTGGCTATCCAGCTGTCTTGCTAGGTAGCTAGCTACTTAAGTCAGCTGGCTAGTCAGCTGGCTACTTCATTAAGTCAGCTAGTTAAGTTAGCTGGCTAGCCTGTTAGCTAGCTAGGTAGCTTGCTACTTAAGTCAGCTGGTGAGACAGCTGGCTACCTAGTTAAGTAACCTAGTTAAGTCAGCTGGATTACCAGCTCGCTAGCTGTATAGCAAGGTAGTTAATTAAGGCGACTGGCAAACAGGGCAGTTATTTAAGTCAACTAATTAAGTCAGCTGGCTATCCAGCTGTCTATCTAGGTAGCTAGTTAGTTGTCTCCTGGCTAGTCAGTTGGCTACTTCATTAAGTCAGATAGTTAAGTCAGTTAGCTAGGCTGCTGGATAGCTAGGTAGCTAGGCCATTAAGTCAGTTTGCTAGCCAGCTGACCAGCTAGTTAAATTAGCTAGATTCATCAGTTGGCTAACCAGATGGCTAGCTAGTAAAGTCATCTCGTTAATCCCTTTTATCTAGCAAGCTTGCTAGCTT
>NW_007186465.1:0-825 GCF_000164805.1 Carlito syrichta
AAGTCAGTTAGTTAAGTCACCTTCGCTGACCAGCAGCTTATTTAGGTAGTTAGGTAGATAAGTCAGCTGGCAAGCAAGTGGGCTATATATGTAGGTAGCTAAATTAAGTCAGCTATCTATCCATAAGTCTAGTTGTGTCAGCTAGTAAAGTCAGCTGGCTATCCAGCTGTCTTGCTAGGTAGCTAACTACTTAAGTCAGCTGGCTAGTCAGCTGGCTACTTCATTAAGTCAGCTAGTTAAGTTAGCTGGCTAGCCTGTTAGCTAGCTAGGTAGCTTGCTACTTAAGTCAGCTGGTGAGACAGCTGGCTACCTAGTTAAGTAACCTAGTTAAGTCAGCTGGATTACCAGCTCGCTAGCTGTATAGCAAGGTAATTAATTAAGGCGACTGGCAAACAGGGCAGTTATTTAAGTCAACTAATTAAGTCAGCTGGCTATCCAGCTGTCTATCTAGGTAGCTAGTTAGTTGTCTCCTGGCTAGTCAGTTGGCTACTTCATTAAGTCAGATAGTTAAGTCAGTTAGCTAGGCTGCTGGATAGCTAGGTAGCTAGGCCATTAAGTCAGTTTGCTAGCCAGCTGACCAGCTAGTTAAATTAGCTAGATTCATCAGTTGGCTAACCAGATGGCTAGCTAGTTAAGTCATCTCGTTAATCCTTTATCTAGCAAGCTTGCTAGCTTGTTAAAAAGGTAGTTAGTTCATATGGGTAGCCAGTTGGCTCACTAGTTATTTCATCTAGTTAATTCAGCTGGTTAGCTAAGTAGTTAGCTAGTTCAGTCAGTCAGGTATGTCAGCTAGCTATCTAGTTAAGTCTGCTAGTTAAGTCAGCT
>NW_007186466.1:0-862 GCF_000164805.1 Carlito syrichta
TTCATGTTCTCACTCATATAATGGACCTTGAACATCCAATGCAATACTATGAGAAAATGACGGATGGTACTGGGAAACTATGGGGGGGAGGGGGATGGGATTAACAGTAGCAAATATCTGTCGGGGGATGGGAAAACACTTCTTATCTACAGGGTGCCTGAATGAAACGTCATTGTACACCTACCCTTAACTGTACCCCACAAAACCATAATAAAAACTACTGATTAATGAAAAAAAAAAAAAAAAAGAAAAAAAAAAGAAAATGACTGACGGTACTGGGAAACTATGGGGCGGGGGAGAGAGATGGGACTAACAGTAGCAAATATCTGTCTGGGGGTGGGAAAACACCTCTTATCAACAGGGTGCCTGAATGAAACATAATTGTACACCTAACCCTTAACTGTACCCCACAAAACCATAATAAAAAATATTGATTAATTAAAAAAAAAGAAAACATACTGATTTTCTTGTGACAGATTTCCTCTTCTCAATTCTCTGTCCACATAACAAAAACAAGAGATTCCTCTGCCAGCTCCTGGGGAAGACTTGAAATTCAAAACAAGCTAATCAGTGCATCCTATTCCATCATCTCAGTTCAGGGAGAGACATGTAGTTCAACCAGATCAGTTACACTGAAATAGAAAAGCTTTGTTTTTGCTGATTATACTGAACTGGATGATTGGACGCTTGGAGCTTTTGGGAGCCTAACTTGCTAAGACAAGGAAGAGAAATAAACTCAGATAGCATGGCAAGTAAAGATCATAATAATACTATTTCAACATCTGGATCAATGTGAACTTCTTGTTATGTGAGTTAATAAAATTTCTCCCTCTGCATTAAGCAAGTTTTACTTGAGTTTCTG
>NW_007186467.1:0-814 GCF_000164805.1 Carlito syrichta
GGGAAACTATGGGGGGGGAGAGAGATGGGACTAACAGTAGCAAATATCTGTCTGGGGGTGGAAAACACCTCTTATCAACAGGGTGCCTGAATGAAACATAATTGTACACCTAACCCTTAACTGTACCCCACAAAACCATAATAAAAAATATTGATTAATTAAAAAAAAAGAAAATGTACTGATTTTCTTGTGACAGATTTCCTCTTCTCAATTCTCTGTCCACATAACGAAAACAAGAGATTCCTCTGCCAGCTCCTGGGGAAGACTTGAAATTCAAAACAAGCTAATCAGTGCATCTTATTCCATCATCTCAGTTCAGGGAGAGACATGTAGTTCAACCAGATCAGTTACACTGAAATAGAAAAGCTTTGTTTTTGCTGATTATACTGAACTGGGTGATTGGACGCTTGGAGCTTTTGGGAGCCTAACTTGCTAAGACAAGGAAGAGTAATAAACTCAGATAGCATGGCAAGTAGAGATCATAATAATACTATTTCAACATCTGGATCAATGTGAACTTCTTGTTATGTGAGTTAATAAATTTCTCCTCTGCATTAAGCAAGTTTTACTTGAGTTTCTGACACTAACAGCCTTAAATTATATCCCAATGCAGCTAGAGAATCTTTTGAGATGATGTATAAACTGTTTCTAAATTATGTACACATAGTGAAGGATCAAATCATGTAAGAGAAATTAGAGATTGATATGGATGCAACAGTTGGCTATTATTGAATAACAAATCACCATAAATTAGAGTTGCATAAATAATAAGCATCTAGGATCAGGCTCATTGTTCTTCACATGAGCTAAAACA
>NW_007186468.1:0-832 GCF_000164805.1 Carlito syrichta
GACTTAACTAGCTGAAATAACTAGCTAGTTAGCTGTCTAGTCATCTGACTTAACTAGTTTTTTAACTAGCTAGCAAGTTGATTAAGCAACCGACTTAACGGGGTGATTAAGTAGCTCACCAACGGGTTAGGCAGCTTACTTAGCTAGTTGATTAACGAGCTTGGCAGTTGGCCAGCCAGGTGACTATACTAACTGACTTAACTAGATAACCAGGTGGCTAGCCAGCTAACTTAACTAGCTCTCTACCTCTCTAGCCACATGGATAGTCAGCAGATTTAACTAGTTGACATAACTAGCTAGCCAGCTGTCTAGCAAACCAACTTAACTAGGTCACTACCTAGCCAACCAGTTTGCTATCCAGCTGACTTAACTAGTTGTCTTAACTAGCTGGCCTGCTTTATATCCAGTTTAATTAACTAGCTTGCTGCATAGCTAGACACCAGGCTATCCAGGTGAATTAACTAGGTGACTTATCTAGCTAGCTAGCTGTCTAGCTAGCTGACTTAAGTAGCAAGCTACATGGATAGCCAGCTGCTTTCTCAGCTGACTTAACTAGCTGACTTAACTAGATAGCCACCTAGCTAGCCAGCTGATTAAACTAACTAAAATAACTAGCAAACCTGCTGTCTAGCCATCTAAATCAACTAGTATTTTAACTAGCTAGCAAGTTGATTAAGCAACCGACTTAACGGGGTGACTTAAGTAGCTCTCCAGCGGGTTAGACAGCTTACTTAACTAGTTGATTAATGAGCTAGGCAGTTGGCCAGTCAGGTGACTATACTAACTGACTTAACTAGATAACCAGGTGGCTAGCCAGCTAACTTAACTAGCT
>NW_007186469.1:0-727 GCF_000164805.1 Carlito syrichta
TCGGTGTTCGCAGGCAGGATTCTGAGGAAGGATCGCGTCAACCCAGCAGGTCACGCGGCCCGGACGCGAAGCGCCGTCCTCACGCCAGGGCGCTGCAGCCTCACAGTGGCGAGAGACCCGGAGCCCCGCCCCCACAATAAAGAGATTGACAGCAGGTACCATTCATTGTGCAGAGTAGGTGTCTGACACCCCGCAACAACTGCCAGGTAACATTAACACAGGGAAACACGCAAACGTGGTCAGAAAGAAAACATGCCAGAAATCTCCACATACCTCCGCAGGGAAAGAGACACACATCTGGAGAATGCATTTGAAGTAGTAGTACACAGTTGCTGTCGTCAATGAAACATATCCAGTCAGTCAACTGGGATACATTTCAAAAATAAGTTAACTAACAATCAGCAACAGGATATGTTATCTAAGCACGTTTCAATAAAATAAGGGTTTGTGTTTTTATTTCGGTGTGGAAAAAAGCGATTAAGGCTTCAGCAACAAGAAGTTCTTTCTAACGACTGGCTATGGATTCAGGGTTCTGGTGTAAACTTTTGCTTCTTAATTTGTAATTTCAAAGAGGTAGGGTACAATTCAGGTGAAATATATTAATATTCATTTTACAGGAACCCTTGTTGTTCAGGCCTGTCCCCGAACGTCCCGGCCCCCCGGGCACAATCCAACGACTGCAAGTCCTGCCCCTCCCCCTCCCCTGCATCTCCCAACTCTGAAAATC
>NW_007186470.1:0-767 GCF_000164805.1 Carlito syrichta
GCCTGTCCCGGAACGTCCCGGCACCCCGGGCACAATCCAACGACTGCAAGTCCTGCCCCTCCCCCTCCCCTGCATCTCCCAACTCTGAAAATCTTTTTTGTTGTCGTTATTATGATGGTTGTTCAAGGTCCACTTATGAGTGAGTACATGAGATACTCAGTTGTTGCTTCCGTGAAAGGTCACCCAGTAGTATAGACTCTAACTCCATCCAGGTTTCCGTGAACTTCGTGAGTTTGTTCTCGTTGTGACTGCATAATATGGCATTGTTCCTACGTACCACATATTTTTCATCCAGTCCTCTTTAGATGGGCAGGATGGTTGGCTCCATGTTCTTGCTACTGCCAACAATGTGGCGATAAACATACATGTGCAAATATCTCTTGGAGAGAGGGGTTTCGTTCTTCCTGGTATGTTCCCAGTAGGAGGATGGCAGGGTCCATTTTTAGATCGTTTAGGAATCACCAAATGGTTATCCACAGAGCTGGTCCGAGTTTACACTCCCACGAGCAGTGTAGAAGTGTTCCCTTTTTGTCATTTCCACGCCAGCATCTGTTGTTTTGGGAATGATTGATGATAGCCATCCTGACTGAAAATAGGTGACTCCTCAAGGTAGTTTTCACTTGCATTTTCGGATGACAAATGAGGCTGAGCTTTTTCAAATGTCTTTGGTGGCTGCTTGTATGTCTGCTGTTGAGAAGGGTCTGTTCCTATCTTTTGCTCACTGTGAAATGAGGCTGTTTGCTTTTTTCTTGTCGGCAAGTGGCAGT
>NW_007186471.1:0-747 GCF_000164805.1 Carlito syrichta
CAAGTCCTGCCCCTCCCCCTTCCCATGCATCTCCCAACTCTGAAAATCTTTTTTGTTGTCGTTATTATGATGGTTGTTCAAGGTCCACTTATGAGTGAGTACATGAGATACTCAGTTGTTGCTTCCGTGAAAGGTCACCCAGTAGTATAGACTCTAACTCCATCCAGGTTTCCGTGAACTTCGTGAGTTTGTTCTCGTGGTGACTGCATAATATGGCATTGTTCCTACGTACCACATATTTTTCATCCAGTCCTCTTTAGATGGGCAGGATGGTTGGCTCCATGTTCTTGCTACTGCGAACAATGTGGCGATAAACATACATGTGCAAATATCTCTTGGAGACAGGAGTTTCGTTCTTCCTGGTATGTTCCCAGTAGGAGGATGGCAGGGTCCATGTTTAGATCGTTTAGGAATCACCAAATGGTTATCCACAGAGCTGGTCCGAGTTTACACTCCCAGGAGCAGTGTAGAAGTGTTCCCTTTCTGTCATTTCCACGCCAGCATCTGTTGTTTTGGGAATGATTGATGATAGCCATCCTGACTGAAAATAGGTGACTCCTCAAGGTAGTTTTCACTTGCATTTTCGGATGACAAATGAGGCTGAGCTTTGTCAAATGTCTTTGGTGGCTGCTTGTATGTCTGCTGTTGAGAAGGGTCTCTTCCTATCTTTTGCTCACTGTGAAATGAGGCTGTTTGCTTTTTTCTTGTCGGCAAGTGGCAGTTCCTTGTAGTCCGAGCTGATCATCC